>NW_025421665.1:0-25851 GCF_011764305.1 Mustela putorius furo
GAATCTCATTATGAATAATAATTATCATAATAAATATGCTGATTTTTTCTTCTTTTGAGGGAAGTATCCTTTTACTGTTGAACATAAAGAAACTTAAGCAAGTCTGTCCTTGTCTTATTCAAAATTTGCAGCATCCTGCTTTCTTATGAAACTAGATATAATAGAGTTGTATGAAATAAATTCATGCAGTTAAAGACAATTTATGTTTGGAAAACTGGGTGGTCAGTTTAGTATTTCAAAAGAAGATTTTAAATGTAAACCCTTAAAAAACTGAGCTCTTTCAGCCTTATTTATAGACCATCCTTCATGCTTCCTAAGTACTCCTTCATTGTAAACTAAGTAATATTTTTGTCACAGTGTATAGATAACTAAAATGGATTTTATATTCTATTATTTCAGAGTTAGTTGCAGTTTCTACTTCCTTACTTTCCTTTTTTGAAAAATAGATTAATTTCTACAAAAAGTTTTTTTCCAGCTTTATTGAAAAATAATCGACATATTATAATTTGTAAATATAAGAAATGATTTCTTATAACATTGCAAAACTTTTAACATTGTGTAAATTTTGTACAATTTGATAAATTGGCATGCATCTGTATTGCAATATAATCTACATAAAAATGTTAATACATCTACTATCTCATATAGTAGCCACTGTTTTTTTATGCATGTATGGTAAGGGATTTTAAGATCTACTCTCTTAGCAACTTTTTATGTATATAGTACAGTAGAGAGATAAACTTCAGAGGTCTTGTGGGTTTTTGTTCCAGACCGCCTCACTAAAGTGATTATCTCAATAAAACTAAGTCAAATTATTATTATTTTTTTTGGGTTTCCCCAGCGCAAATAAAAAAAATTATATGTTTTCCCAGTGCATATAAAAAAATAAAAACTATACTGTACTGTTCAAAAGCATTATGCCTTTTAAAGAAAAAACAATGTATATACCTTAAGTAAACTAGTTCTGAGTTTTCAGTGGGGTCATAATTACTGATCACAGATCACCATAACAAATACAATAATAATGAAAAAACTTGAAATATTGCAAGAATTAACCAACATGTGACAGACACAAAATGAACAAATGTGTTGTTAGAAAAATGGTTGGCAGCAGACCTATTTTTATACAAGATTGCTATAAACTTTCAACTTGTAATAATGTGATTATATGCAAAGTGTAATAAAGGGAAGCACAATAAAATAAAGATGTATATATATTATTAACTATGATCATCATGCTGTACATTAGATCCCCAGAAGAACTTTTTTCATATTATAGTTTTGCAAGTTTGTTACCTTTTGTCCACCTTATTCCACCCCAGGTTCACCTCTTGTCGACTCAACTCTAAGTTTCCATTAGTTTGCTTTTCCATTCAGATTCTGTATGTAAGGGATATCATAATACATAAATACATTAAAAAAAATATATATAAAAAATCTTTGAAATATTTCACTTAGTTATAATACCTTCAAGATCCATCCATGCTGTTGTAAATGGCAGTATTTCTTAATTTTTCATGGTTTCAGTAGTATTCCATAGTATATATTTACCATACTTATTTTTTTATTCCATTCATCCATTTAATGGATACTGAAGTTATTTCCATCTCTTGCTTAGAGTTAATAATTTTATAATGAACATAAGAGTGGAGATATGTCTTCGAATAGTGACTTCGTTTCCTTTAGATATATACCTAGAGGTGGGATTACTGAATCATATGGTAATTTTACTTTAATAATATGAATGAATCTCCATACTGTTTTTCCATACAAATTTATATCCCTATCACACAGTGCATAAGTTCCCAAGTTCCCCATTTTTCCCCAATATTTGTACCAAAATTTGTTAGTTTTAATTTTTTTTGTTATTATATATATTCTAATAGATAGTACTATCTTGTTGTGTGTTTTTCTGAGGTAAAAACAACAACAACAACAAACAAAATGACTTTGCCCTGAGTTTTTTTACGTTGAGCTTTTTTTTAATGCTCCTGTTTGGTCATTTATATAACTTTTTTGAAAAAAAAAAAGTCTATTGAGATCCTTTTGCTATTTTTTTTTAATTATATATTATTTTTTCTATTTGTATCTGTTGGTTATTTTACCTTAACCCTTTTTTCAGATAAAGATTTGTAAGTATTTTCTTTCCCATTCTATGGATTGTGTTTACATTCCCCCTTTTTTTTTTTTTTTTTGGCAATGCAGAAACTTTAGTTTGATTGGTAATACCATTTATTTATTTATGCTTCTTTTTGCTTGTGTTTTTTGGCCTGGTATCCAAAAAACTATTCGCAAGACCAATGTCAAGGAGAATTTTTTTCCTATGTTTTTCCTTTAGGAAATTTAGTTTTCATGCATCACATTTAGAAGTCTTTAATCTATTTCAAGTTAAGAATTTATGAGTGATATAAGGTTCCAGTTTCATGCTTGGTTTGTGTGACTATTCAGTTTTTAAATATCATTTATTGAACAGACTATCTTTACCCATTATATATGTTGGCCCCCCCTGTCAAATATTAGGTGACTGTATCAAAGGATTTATTTTTCTGGACTCTCTCAATTTCTGTTTTTCAAACTTGTTTTTATTGGTCTGTTTTTTTGTGCCAGTATTAACTTTATTGTTTTTTGAGCAATGAGGGCTTTGTAGTATAGTTTCAAATCAAGAAGTGTAATTTTTCGCTTCTTCATTCATTTTCTTTCTCAGAACTGCTTTAATTATTTGTTGTCTTTTATGGTCTCATATAAATTTTAGGATTCTTTCCTTACTTCTGTAAAAAAAATATTGGATTTTTTAAAAAGAATTTTTATTTATTTTATTTATTTGACAGAGAGAGATGACAAGCAGGGCAGAGAGGCAGGCAGAGAGAGAACAGAGTAGCAGCTTCCTGCTGATCTGAGAGCCTGATGCAGGGCTCGATCCCAGGACCCCTGGGATCATGACCTGAGCTGAAGGCAGCGCGGCTTAACCCACTGAGCCACCCAGGCACCCCTAGCATTGGATTTTTTGATAGGAATTGAATTTTTACAGATGGTTTTCGGTAGTATGGACATTTTAAAACAATGTTAATTTCTTACCATTCATAAAATATGAGCTAATCTTTCCATTTATGTCTCCTTCAAATTCTTTATCAATGTCCATAGTTTATGGGGGGTACAGAATCTTTTCATCTTGTTAGTTATAAAATCTTTTCCTAGTATTTTATTTTTATTATTTTTGATTGCTATTGTGAATTAGATTTTTTCTCTTTATTTTTTCAGATAGTTTCATCATTAGAGAGTGTTTTAAAATGCTCTTGTCTTGTGCTTACTTTGGCAGCACATATACTAAAATTGGAATGATGCAGAGAAGATTTAGCATGATCAATGAGCAAGGATGACATAATAAAAAACTATTTTAAAAAAAAACGAAACAAAACAAAATTCCTGTCTTGTCTTTTTATATATTGATCTTGTATTTGGCAGCTTTTTTATTAAATTTTTTTGTTTATTCAAAATTTTTTGTGAAAGTTTTTAGTTTTTTTTTTTTTTTATTTTTTATTTTTTTATAAACATATTTTTTTATCCCCTGGGGTACAGGTCTGTGAATCACCAGGCTTACACACACTTCACAGCACTCACCAAATCACATACCCTCCCCAATGTCCATAATCCCACCCCCCTTCTAAGCCCAAATTTTCTCCCCCCGGCAACCATGTGACAACGGTTGTTCCCTAAACACAGTTTTTGTGAGATCAAGAGTCACTTATGGTTTGTCTCCCTCCCAATCCCATCTTGTTTTCATTTATTCTTCTTCTAACCCACTTTAAGCCCCCATTTTGCATCATCACCACTTTCATATCAGGGAGATCATATGATAGTTGTCTTTCTCTGCTTGACTTATTTCGCTAAGCATGATACGCTCTAGTTTCCATCCATGGTTTGTTGCAAATGGCAAGATTTCATGTTCTTTTTGATGGCTGCATAGTATTCCATTGTGTATATATACCCACATCTTCTTGATGACATTCATCTGTGATGGACATCTAGGTTCTTTTCCATAGTTTGGCTATTGTGGACATTGCTGCTATAAAACATTTTGTGGTGCATGTTGTCCCTTTGGACCACTACATTTGTATCTTTAGGGTAAATACCCAATAGTGCAATTTCTGCTGGGTCATAGGGCAGTTCTATTTTCAACATTTTGAGGAACCTCCATGCTGTTTTCCAGAGTGGCTGCACCACCAGCTTGCATTCCCACCAACAGTGTAGGAGGGTTTCCCCTTTTCTCCGCATCCTCGCCAGCATCTGTCATTTTCCTGACTTGTTGATTTTAGCCCATTCTGACTGGTGTGAGGTGATATCTCATTGTGGGTTTTGATTTGTATATTCCCTGATGCCGAGTGATATGGAGCAGCTCTTTTTCATGTGTCTGTTGGCCATCTGGATGTCCTAACTTTCAGAAATGTCTGTTCATGTCTTCTGCCCATTTCTTGATTGGATTATTTTGTTCTTTGGGTGTTGAGTTTGCTAAGTTCTTTATAGATTCTGGACACTAGTCCTTTATCTGATATGTCATTTGCAAATATCTTCTCTTAGGATTTTTTTACATGTAAGTTCATGTTATCCAAAAAAAGAAAATTTTACTTCTTCTTCTTTTTTTTTTTTTTTGGAGTCTTTTATTTCTTTGTGTTTCTTGTTTCTCTGGCTAGGACATCCAGTACTATGTCAAATGAGAGTAGTGAACGTGGACACACTTGTCTTTTTTCTGATCTTTAAGGGGAAAACTTTTCAAACTTATTTGATTGAATATGAGATTAGCTCTGGGCTTGCAATATGTGTTTTTTCTTTAATAAATTTTTTAAATTATTTTTTAAATTTTTTTTATAAATATAAATATAATGTGTTTTTATCCCTAGGGGGTACAGGTCTGTGAATCACCAGGTTTACACATGTCACAGCACTCACCATCACTCACCATAGCACCTGCCCTCCCCAATGTCCATACCCCCACCATCCTCTCCCAACACACCTCCCCGCAGCGACCCTCAGTCTGTTTTGTGAGATTCAGTCTTTTATGGTTTGTCTCCCTCCAAATCCCATCTTCTTTTATTTTTCTTTTCGTACGCCCGCAAAAAACCGCCTATGTTGCATCTCCACTTCATCATATCAGGGAGATCATATGATAGTTGTCTTTCTCAGATTGATTTATTTCGCCAAGCATAATACCCTCTAGTTTCCATCCATGTCATCACAAATAGCAGGATTTCATTTCTTTTGATGGTTGCACAGTATCCCATTATACATATATACCATATCTTATTTATTGATTGATCTGTTGAAGGACATTTAGGTTCTTTCCATTAGTTTCCATTTTTAACTATTGTGGACATTGCTGCTATAAACATTTGGGTGCATGTGCCCCTTCAGAATGCCCCGTTTGTATCTTTAGGGTATATATCCAGTACTACAATCACTGGGTCATATAGGGTAGTTCTATTTTCAGCTTTTTGAGGCACCTCCACGCTGTTTTCCAGAGTGGTTGCACACCAGCTTGCATTCCCACGTACAGTGTAGGAGGGTTGCCCCTTTCTCCACATCCTCGCCAGCATCTGTCATTGACTGACTTGTTCATTTTAGCCATTCTGAAAGGTGTGAGGTGGTATCTCATTCTGTTTTTGATTTGTATTTCCCTGATGCCGAGTGATGTGGAGCATTTTTTCATGTGTCTGTTGGCCATTTGGATGTATTCTTTGCAGAAATGTCTGTTCATGTCCTCTGCCCATTTTTTTCATTCGATTATTTGTTCTTAGGGTTCTTAGAGTTTTATAAGCTCTTTATAGATTTTGGATAGATACTGGCCCTTTATCTGGTATGTCATTTGCAAATATCTTCTCCCAGATAACTTCTGACAGTCATCTTTTTGGCTTTGTTAACTGTTTCCTTTGCTGTGCAAAAGCTTTTTGATCTGATGAGATCCCCCAGTAGTTCATTCTTGCCCTTGCTTCCCTTGCCTTTGGCGATGTTCCTAGGAAGGAGTTGCTGCTGCTGAGGTCAAAGAGGTTGCTACCTGTTTTCTCCTCAAGGATTTTGATGGATTCCTTTCTCACATTATGCTTCTTCATCCATTTCCAGTCTATTTTCATGTGTGGTGTAAAAAAACGGCCCAATTTCATTTTTTCTGCATGTGGCTGTTCAATTTTCCCAACACCATTTGTTGAAGAGGCTGTCTTTTTTCCATAGGACATTCCTTTCCTTTCTGCTTTGTTGAAGATTAGTTGACCATAGAGTTGAGGGTGTATTTCTGGGCTCTCTATTCTGTTCCATTGATCTATGTCTGTTTTTTGGGGACAGTTTCCCTACTATCTTGATGATGACAACTTTGTAATAGAGGTTGAAATCTGGAATTGTGATGCCAACAACTTTGGCTTTCTTTTTCAATATTCCTCTGGCTATTCGAGGTATTTTCTGGTTCCTTATATATATAAGGATGATTCGTCCCATTTCTTTGGAAAAAAAAATGGATGGGGATTTTTGATAGGGATTGCATTAAATGTGTAGATTGCTTTAGGTAGCATAGACATTTTCACAATATTTGTTCTTCCAATACAGGAGCATGGAACATTTTTCCATTTCTTTGTGTCTTCTTCAATTTCTTTCATGAGTACTTTAGAGTTTTCTGAGTATAGATTCTTTGTTAGGTTTATTCCTAGATATCTTAGGGTTTTGGGGGTGCAATTGTGCAATTGTAAATGGGATTCACTCCTTAGTTTCTATTTCTTCAGTCTTGTTGGTATAAAAAAAATGCAACCAATTTCTGTTCATTGATTTATATCCTGACACTTTACAGAATTTCTATACAAGTTATAGCAGATTTGGAGTGGAGTCCTTTAAGTTTTCCACATACAGAATCATATCATCTGCAAACAGGGATAGTTTGACTTCTCTTCTGCCAATTTGGCAAAATTTGGATGCCTTTAATTTCTTTTTGTTGTCTGATTGCTGAGGCTAGGACTTCTAGTACAATGTTGAATAGCAGTGGTGATAACGGACATCCCTGCCGTGTTCCTGACCTCAGCGGAAAAGTATTCAGTTTTTCTCCATTGAGAAATAATATTTGCAGTGGGTTTTTTTCATAGATGGCTTTGATAATATTGATAATATGTGCCCTCTATCACTACACTTTGACGAGTTTTTTTTTAAAGATTTTATTTATTTATTTGACAGAGAGAGAGATCACAAATAGGCAGAGAGACAGACAGAGAGAGAGATGAGGAGAATCAGGCTCCCTGCTGAGCAGAAAGCCCAATGCAGGACTCGATCCCAGGCCCCTGGGATCATGACCTGAGCCGAAGGTAGAGGCTTAACCCACTGAGCCACCCAGGCGCCCCACTTTGAAGAGTTTTAAGCAGGAAGGGATACTGCACTTTGCCAAATGCTTTTTCAGCATCTATGGAGAGTATCATATGGTTCTTGTTCTTTCTTTTATTGATGTGTTGTATCACATTGATTGATTTGCAGATGTTGAACCAACCTTGTAGCCCTGGAATAAATCCCAGTTGGTCGTGGTGAATAATCCTTTTAAGGTACTGTTGAATCTTATTGGCTAGTATTTTGGTGAGAATTTTCTCATCTGTGTTCATCAAGGATATTGGTCTGTAGTTCTCTTTTTTGATGGGATCCTTGTCTGGTTTTGGGATCAAGGTGATGTTGGCCTCAGGAAAAAAAAAAAAGAGTTTGGGAGTTTTCCTTCCATTTCTATTTTTTTTTGGAAACAGTATCATGAGAATAGGAATTAATTCTTCTTTAAATGTTTTGGTAGAATTCCCCTGGGAAGCCATCTGGCCCGGGGCTTTTGTTTGTTTGGAGATTTTTGATGACTGTTTCAATCTCCGTACTGGTTATGGGTCTGTTCAGGTTTTCTATTTCTTCCTGGTTCAGTTGTGGTAGTTTATATGTCTCTAGGAATGTATCCATTTCTTCCAGATTGTTGAATTTGTTGGCATAGAGTTGCTCATAGTATGTTCTTATAATTGTTTGTATTTCTTTGGTGTTGTTGGTTGTGATCTCTCCTTTCATTCATGATTTTATTTATTTGGGTTCTTTCTCTTTTCTTTTTGATAAGTCTGGAAAGGGGTTTATCAATCTTATTAATTCTTTCAAAGAACCAGCTCCTAGTTTCGTTGATTTGTTCTATTGTTTTTGTTGTTGTTGTTGTTATTGTTTTGTGGTTTTTGTTTGTTTTTTTCTATTTCATTGATTTCTGCTCTGATCTTTATTATTCCTCTTCTCCTGCTGGGTTTAGGCTTCCTTTGTTGTTCTTTCTCCAACTCCTTTAGGTGTAGGGTTATGTTGTGTATTTGAGATCTGAGAGAGAAGCGTGATTGCACACGTCTGTCACTGCACTCCCCAGGAGCAAGTCTGGGGAAGGCGCAGCACGCCGCCCCCAGAGAAGAGAAGGAGCCGTTGGCCTTGTGGTAGGGAAAAGGACGGGAAGCAGGGTAGCCTGCCATGGCAGGAAGAGCAGGCCGGTGGCAAGACAAGTGTCACCCCGCCCTCTGTGCGGAGTGACAAAGCCTGGTTCCTAAGGAGACATGAGGGGACGATTAGGGCAGGGATGCGTGCTCCACACTGAGGAAGGAGAGTGGGCAGAAGGCAGGCCTGTCCTGTGCCTCTGGTCCCCAGGGGACAGCATCTCCTTCACCACCTGTCCATAGGGCAGACTTGGGCTAGCTACCAGGCGCCCACATAAACCAGGAAATGGCAGAAACAGCTCCCTCGAGAAACGGGCAGTCAGATGCCATCTTCCTCCAACATGTGACAGCGTTTTTAGGTGGCAGGGGGTTTGCGGGGGAAGGAGTGGGGACAATCCCCCAAAGCTCCCCATTCCAGTGAACGGGCGGTGTTCAGGGAACCTGTCGCCTCCCCTCTCCTTTGGGGAAGGCACTGGCCTTGTCCGTGAATCCGCCTGAGGTCCAGTGCCAAAGGCCAAGCATTGCCTACACCGGGAGATGGTAGTGTGCTTAGAGTACCATCTTAGGCCATGCACGCTGCTGCAGGGTTGTGACTGTGTCTGCTTAGGTCGGCCTGGCAGGGTAAACCCAGGGCGACCAACATGGAGGCTGGGAAAGCAAGGTCCAAGAGAAACCAGCTCTACCACGACTCTCCTTCCCTGATGCGACAGAGCGAACACCCAAAGCCTTGCTGAGGAAGCAGCAGAGAAGTGCGCTTCCCGCCAACTGAAAACCTCTGCGAAAGCATAGCAGTCGCTGGGAAATCAGAGTCGGTCCTGTGGGCTGCTGTTGCTGCTTGCCTTAGCCTAGTATTCGCAGCACGATGGGGAGAAACCCGCATAGAGCGAAAGCCTCTTTGCCCTAGCATCCCCTCTGGGAAAACACAGCATTCTTTGGGAAATCAGAGTCCAGTCTGAGGGATGCTCTTGTTTGCATGAGCTGGTTTCCTCAGCACGATGTAATAAACCCGCATGGAGCGAAATCCTCTATGCCTGGGCATCCCCTATGCCTGAGAGAGAAGCGCGGTGGCACCTGTGGAAAGAGGCTTAAGGAAAGGGACACGTTTACACTTCGGTCCCCAGGAGCATGTCAGTGGAAGGTGCAGCACGCTGCCCGGGGAGAAGTGCAGGAGCCGCTGGCCTTCTGGTCTGGAAAGGGTTGCAAAGCAGGAGAGCCGGCAATACAAGTATCACCCGCTCCCAGTGCAGAGAGACAGGGGCCTGGCTGCTAAGGAGACAGGAGGGGATGAGTAGGGCAGGCTGCGTGCTCCACTCTAAGGAAGGAGTCTGGGCAGAAAGCATGCCTGTCCTGAGCCTCTGGGCCCAAGGAGAGAGCAGCTCCTTGGCCACCTGTCCCTGGGGCAGACATGCGCTAGCCACCAGGCGCCTACGCTGACTTCGCGGAAACAACTCCCTGAAATAACGGGGAGTCAGATGCCGTCTTCTTCCAGGATGTGGAAGCTTGCAGGAGGCACGGGGTTTTAAGGTGAAGGAGTGGGCACAGTCCACCAAAGCTCCCTAATCTGTGCACGGGCCGTGTGCAGGGATCCTGTCGCCGCCTCCTCTCTCCTGTGGTGAAGGCACTGGCCTAGACCCCGAGGAGTCTGCCTGAGAGCCGCAGCCAAAAGCAAAGCCTAACCTACCCCAGGACATGGTAATAGGCATAGAGTGCCATGCTAGGCCAAGCACGCTGCTGCAGGGTTGTGACTGTGTCTGCTTAGTTCCGAATAGCAAGGTGAATCCCGGGCGCAAACTCAGAGCCCAGGAAAGCAAGTCCCAAGAGGCACCAGCTCTCCCGCGACTCTTCTTCCCTGACGCGAATGAAGCCTTGCGGAGGAAGCAGCAACGAAGTGCTGTTCGCTCCAAGCCAAAGCCTCTACGAAAGCACAGCATTCGCTGATAAATGTTCTGTGGGCTGCTGCTGCTTGCCTGAGCCCAGTCACGGTGGGAGAAACCCGCAGACAGCGAAAGCTTCTATGCCTGGGCATCTCCCCTGGGAAAGCACAGCGTTCCTTGGGAAATCAGAGTTGGGTTTGGGGATGCTGTTGCTGCTTGCCTGAGCTAGTCTCCACAGCTCGGTGGAAGATACCCGCATGGAGCGAAATACTCTTCTTCCCAGCATCCCCTCTGCCTGAGAGTGAAGCCAAGTGTGGGGAAGGCGCAGCACACACCGCCCCCCGGAGAGGAGAAGGAACCCTTGGCCTTCGGATCGGGAAACACACGGGAAGCAGGATAGCCTGACGCAGCACGAATAGCAGGCCGGTGGCAAGACAAGAGTCACCCGCTCCCTGTGCGGTGAGATGGAAGCCTGGCTGCTAAGGAGACATGAGGGGACGACTAGGGCAGAGGCGAGTGTTCCACTCTTAGAAAGGAGTCTGGGAAGAAAGCATTCATGTCCTGAGCCTCTGGGCCCAAGGAGACAGCAGCTTCTTGGCCACCTGTCCCTGGGGAAGATATACGCTATCCACCAGGCGCCTACGCTGACCTCGCGGAAACAGCTCCCTGAAATAACGGGGAGTCAGATGCCGTCTTCTTCCAGGATCTGGAGGCTTGCAGGAGGCACGGGGTTTAAGGGGTAGGAGTGGGCACAATCCCACAAAGCTACCTATTCAGTGCACGGGTGGTGTGCAGGGATCCTGTCACCTCTCCTTTCCTGTGGGGAAAGCAATGGCCTAGTCCAAGTATCCGCCTGAGCGCCAGAGTAAAAGGCCAAGCGATGCCTACACTGGGAGATGGTAGTTTGCATAGAGTGCCATCCTAGGCTACGCACGGTACTGCAGGTTTGTGGCTGTGTCTGCATAGTTCGGCCTGGCAGGGTGAACCCAGAACGCGATCATGGAGCCCGGGAAAGCAAGGCCCAAGAGGCAGCAGCTCTCCCACAGCTCTTCTTCCCTGACGCGACTGAAGCCTTGCGAGCAAGCAAGCAGCAGCGAAGTGCTGTTCGCTCCGAACAAAGCCTCTGCGTAAGCACAGCATTCGCTGAAAAATGATCTGCGGGGCTGCTGCTGCTTGCCTGAGCCCAGTCTCGCGGTGGGAGAAACCCTCATCCAGCGAAAGCTTCTATGCCTGGGCATCACCCCTGGGAATGCACAGCGTTCCTTGGGAAATCAGAGTTGGTTTTGGGAGATGCTGTTTTCTGCTTGACTGAGCTAGTCTCCACAGCTTGGTGGAAGATACCCGCATGGAGCGAAATACTCTTCTTCCCAGCATCCCCTCTTCCTGAGAGTGAAGCCAAGTGTGCGGAAGGCGCAGCACACCGCCCCCGGAGAGGAGAAGGAGCCCTTGGCCTTGGGGTCGGGAAACACTCGGGAAGCAGGATAGCCTACCGAGGCACGAACATCCGGCCGGTGGCAAGACAAGAGTCACCCACTCCCTGTGCTGTGAGTGGAAGCCTGGCTGCTAAGGAGACATGAGGGGACGACTAGGGCAGAGGCGCGTGCTCCACTCTTAGGAAGGAGTCTGGGCAGAAAGCATGCCTGTCCTGAGCCTCTGGGCCCAAGGAGACAGCAGCTCCTTGGCCACCTGTCCCTGGGGCAGACATGCTAGCCACCAGGCGCCTACGCTGACCTCGCGGAAACAGCTCCCTGAAATAACGGGGAGTCAGATGCCGTCTTCCTCCAGGATGTGGAAGCTTGGCGGAGGCACGGGGTTTAAAGGGAAGGAGTGGGCAGAGTCCCCAAAGCTCCCTATTCAGTGCACGGGCGGTGTGCAGGGATCCTGACACCTCTCCTTTCCTGTGGGGAAAGCACTGGCCTATTCTGAGAATCCGCCTGAGCGCCAGAGTAAATGGCCAAGCGATGCCTACACTGGGAGATGGTAGTGTGCATAGAGTGCCATCCTAGGCTACGCACGCTTCTTCAGGGTTGTGGCTGGGTCTGCTTAGTTCGGCCTGGCTCGGTGAATCCAGGGCGCCAACATGGAGTCCGGGAAAGCAAGGTCCAAGGGACACCAGCTCTCCCGCGACTCTCCTTCCCTGATGCCACAGAGCGAACACCTCCGGCAGCTCTTCTTCCCGGTCGCGACTGAAGCCTTGCTGAGGAAGCAGCAGCAAAGTGCTCTTCTTCGCTCCAAGCCAAAGCCTCTGTGAAAGCACAGCATTCGCTGAGAAATGTTTCTGCGGGCTGCTGCTGCTTGCCTGAGCCCAGTCTCGCGGTGGGGAGAAACCCGCATACAGGGAAAGCCTCTTTGCCTGGGCAACTCCCCTGGGAAAGCACAGCGATCCTTGGGAAATCAGAGTTGGTTTTGGGGCTGCTGCTGCTGCTGCTTGCCTGAGCTAGTCTCCGCAGCTCGGTGGAAGATACCCGCATGGAGCAAAATACTCTTTTCCCTCGCATCCCCTCTGCATGAGAGAGAAGCCAAGGGTGGGGAAGGCGCAGCACACCGCCCCTGGAGAAGAGAAGGAGCCGTTGGCCTTGGGGTCGGAAAACGCTCGGGAAGCAGGATATCCTGCCGTGGCACGAACAGAAGGCCGGCTGCAATACAAGAGTCACCGGCTCCCTGAGCGGTGAGATGGAAGCCTGGTTGCTAAGGAGACATGAGGGGACGACTAGGGCAGAGGCGCATGCTCCACTCTTAGGAAGGAGTCTGGGCAGAAAGCATGCCTGTCCTGACCCTCTGGGCACAAGGAGACAGTAGCTCCTTGGCCACCTGTCCTGGGGCAGACATTCGCTAGCCTCCAGGCGTCCTTGCTGAACTCGCAGAAACAGCTCCCAAAATAACGGGCAGTCAGATGCCATCTTCCTCCAGATGTGGAAGCTTGGAGGAGGCACGGGGGGTTTAAGGGGAAGGAGTGGGCACAGTCCCCCAAAGCTCCCTTATCTGTGCACGGGACGTGTGCAGGGATCCTGTCGCCTCCTCTCTCCTGTGGTGAAGGCACTGGTCTAGACCTCGAGTCTGCCTGAGAGCCAGAGCAAAAAGCAAAGCCTAACCAAACTCAGGAAATGTTAATAGGCATAGAGTGCCATGCTAGGCCAAGCACGCTGCTGCAGGGTTGTGACTGTGTCTGCTTAGTTCTGAATAGCAAGGTGAATGCCGGGTGTAAAACTCGGAGCCCAGGAAACCAAGTCCCAAGAGGCACCAGCTCCCCCGCGTCTCTTCTTCCCTGCCGCGCAGAGTGAACACCAAAAGCCTTTCTGAGGAAGCTGCAGCAAAGTGCGGTTCGTGCCAAGCTGAAAACCTCTGCGAAAGCATAGCAGTCGCTGGGAAATCAGAGTCGGTTCTGAGGGCTGCTGTTGCTGCTTTGCCTTAGCCTAGTATTCACAGCACGATGGGAGAAAACCCGCATAGAGCGAAAGCCTCTTTGCCCTGGCAACCCCTCTGGGAAAGCACAGCATTCTTTTTGGGAAATCAGAGTCCGGTCTGAGGGATGCTCCTGTTTGCCTGAGCTGGTCTCCTCAGCACGGTGTAATAAACGCACATGGAGCGAAATCCTCTATGCCTGGGCATCCCCTCTGCCTGAGAGAGAAGCGCGGTGGCACCTGTGGAAAAGGCCTTAAGGAAAGGGAAATGATTTTCACTGCGGTCCCCAGGAGCATGTCAGTGGAAGGTGCAGCACGCTGCCTGGGGAGAAGAGCAGGAGCCGTTGGCTTTCTGGTCTGGAAACGGTTGCGATAAAGGAGAGCTGGCAATACAAGGATCACCCGCTCCCAATTCAGAGCGACAGAAGCCTGGCTGCTAAGGAGACAGGAGGGGATGAGTAGGGCAGGGCGCATGCTCCACTCTTAGGAAGGAGTCTGGGCAGTAAGCATGCCTGTCCTGAACCTCTGGGCCGAAGGAGACAGCAGGTTCTTGGCAACGTGTCCCTGGGGCAGACATGCGCTAGCCACCAGGTGCCTACGCTGAACTCGCAAAAACAGCTCCCTGAAATAATGGGGAGTGAAATGTCGTCTTCCTCCAGGATGTGGAAGCTTGGAGGAGGCACGGGGTTTAAGGGGAAGGAGGGGGCACAGTCCCCCAAGCTCCCTATTCAGTTCACGTGCGGCGTGCAGGCATCTTTTCACCTCTCTTTTTCTATGGGGAAAGCAACTGGCCTACTCTGAGAATCCGCCTGAGCGCCAGAGTAAAGGCCATGCGATGCCTACACTGGGAGATGGTAGTGTGCATAGAGTGCCATCCTAGGCTACGCAAGCTACTGCAGGGTTGTGGCTGTGTCTGCTTAGTTCGGCCTGGCAGGGTGAACCCAGGATGCAAACATGGAGCCCGGGAAAGCAAGGCCCAAGAGGCACCAGCTCTCCCGCAGCTCTTCTTCCCTGTCGCGACTGAAGCCTTGCTGAGGACGCAGCAGCAAAGTGCTCTTCGCTCCAAGCCAAAGCCTCTGCGAAAGCACAGCATTCGCTGAGAAATGTTCTGCAGGCTGCTGCTGCTTACCTGAGCCCCGTCTCTCGGTGGGAGAAACCCTCATCCAGCGAAAGCCTCTTTGCCTGGGCAACTCCCCTGGGAAAGCACAGCGTTCCTTGGGAAATCAGAGTTGGTTTTGGGGCTGCTGCTGCTGCTTGCCTGAGCTAGTATTCGCAGCACAATGGGAGAAACCCGCATGGAGCAAAATCCTCTATGCTTGGCCATCCCCTCTGCCTGAGAGAGAAGCCAAGGGTGGGGAAGGCGCAGCACACGCACCGCCCCCGGAGAAGAGAAGGAGCCGTTGGCCTTGGGGTTGGGAAACGCTCGGGAAGCAGGATAGCCTGCCGTGGCACGAACAGAAGGCCGGCGGCAAAACAAGAGTCACCGGCTCCCTGAGCGGTGAGATGGAAGCCTGGCTGCTAAGGAGACATGAGGGGACGACTAGGGCACAGGCGCGTGCTCCACTCTTAGGAAGGAGTCTGGGCAGAAAGCATGCCTGTCCTGACCCTCTGGGCACAAGGAGACAGTAGCTCCTTGGCCACCTGTCCTGGGGCAGACATTCGCTAGCCTCCAGGCGTCCACGCTGAACTCGCAGAAACAGCTCCCAAAATAACGGGCAGTCAGATGCCATCTTCCTCCAGATGTGGAAGCTTGGAGGAGGCACGGGGTTTAAGGGGAAGGAGTGGGCACAGTCCCCCAAAGATCCATTATCTGTGCACGGGCCATGGGCAGGGATCCTGTCGCCTCCTCTCTCCTGTGGTGAAGTCACTGGCCTAGACCCCGAATCTGCCTGCGCGCCAGAGCAAAAAGCAAAGCCTAACCAAACAAAGGAAATGGTAATAGGCATAGAGTGCCATGCTAGGCCAAGCACGCTGCTGCAGGGTTGTGACTGTGTCTGCTTAGTTCTGAATAGCAAGGTGAATCCCGGGCGTAAACTCAGAGCCCAGGATACCAGTTCCCAAGAGGCACCAGCTCCCCCGCGGATCTTCTTCCCTGCTGCGCAGAGTGAACACCCAAAGCCTTTCTGAGGAAGCAGCAGCCAAGCGCGGTTCGTGCCAAGCTGAAAGCCTCTGAGAAAGCATAGCAGTCGCTGGGAAATCAGCGTCGGTTCTGAGGGCTGCTGTTGCTGCTTGCCTTAGCCTAGTATTCGCAGCACAATGGGAGAAACCCGCATGGAGCGAAATCCTCTATGCTTGGCCATCCCCTCTGCCTGAGAGAGAAGCGCGGTGGCGCCTGTGGAAAGAGCCTTAAGGAAAGGGACAACGTTTTTCACTCTGGTCCCCAGGAGCATATCTGTGGAAGGTGCAGCACGCTGGCCGGGGGGAGAAGAGCTGCAGTCATTGGCCTTCTGGTCTGGAAATGGTTGCGAAAATGGAGAGACGGCAATACAAGTATCACCCGCTCCCAGTACAGAGAGACAGAAGCCTGGCTGCTAAGGAGACAGGAGGGGATGAGTAGGGCAGGGCTCGTGCTCCACTCTTAGGAAGGAGTCTGGGCAGAAAGCATGCCTGTCCTGAGCCTCTGGGCCCAAGGAGACAGCAGCTCCTTGGCCACCTGTCCCTGGGGCAGACATGCGCTAGCCACCAGGCGCCTACGCTGACCTCGCGGAAACAGCTCCCTGAAATAACGGGGAGTCAGATGCCGTCTTCCTCCAGGATGTGGAAGCTTGGCGGAGGCACGGGGTTTAAAGGGAAGGAGTGGGCAGAGTCCCCAAAGCTCCCTATTCAGTGCACGGGCGGTGTGCAGGGATCCTGACACCTCTCCTTTCCTGTGGGGAAAGCACTGGCCTATTCTGAGAATCCGCCTGAGCGCCAGAGTAAATGGCCAAGCGATGCCTACACTGGGAGATGGTAGTGTGCAGAGTGCCATCCTGGGCAACGCACGCTTCTTCAGGGTTGTGGCTGGGTCTGCTTAGTTCGGCCTGGCACGGTGAATCCAGGGCGCCAACATGGAGTCCGGGAAAGCAAGGTCCAAGGGACACCAGCTCTCCCGCGACTCTCCTTCCCTGATGCCACAGAGCGAACACCTCCGGCAGCTCTTCTTCCCGGTCGCGACTGAAGCCTTGCTGAGGAAGCAGCAGCAAAGTGCTCTTCGCTCCAAGCCAAAGCCTCTGTGAAAGCACAGCATTCGCTGAGAAATGTTCTGCGGGCTGCTGCTGCTTGCCTGAGCCCATTCTCGCGGGTGGGAGAAACCCGCATACAGGGAAAGCCTCTTTTGCCTGGGCAACTCCCCTGGGAAAGCACAGCGTTCCTTGGGAAATCAGAGTTGGTTTTGGGGCTGCTGCTGCTGCTGCTTGCCTGAGCTAGTCTCCGCAACTCGGTGGAAGATACCCGCATGGAGCAAAATACTCTTTTCCCTCGCATCCCCCCTCTGCATGAGAGAGAAGCCAAGGGTGGGGAAGGCGCAGCACACCGCCCCTGGAGAAGAGAAGGAGCCGTTGGCCTTGAGGTCGGAAAACGCTCGGGAAGCAGGATATCCTGCCGTGGCACGAACAGAAGGCCGGCTGCAATACAAGAGTCACCGGCTCCCTGAGCGGTGAGATGGAAGCCTGGCTGCTAAGGAGACATGAGGGGACGACTAGGGCAGAGGCGCGTGCTCCACTCTTAGGAAGGAGTCTGGGCAGAAAGCATGCCTGTCCTGAGCCTCTGGGCCCAAGGAGACAGCAGCTCCTTGGCCACCTGTCCCTGGGGCAGACATGCTAGCCACCAGGCGCCTACGCTGACCTCGCGGAAACAGCTCCCTGAAATAACGGGGAGTCAGATGCCGTCTTCCTCCAGGATGTGGAAGCTTGGCGGAGGCACGGGGTTTTAAAGGGAAGGAGTGGGCAGAGTCCCCAAAGCTCCCTATTCAGTGCACGGGCGGTGTGCAGGGATCCTGACACTTCTCCTTTCCTGTGGGGGAAAGCACTGGCCTATTCTGAGAATCCGCCTGAGCGCCAGAGTAAATGGCCAAGCGATGCCTACACTGGGAGATGGTAGTGTGCATAGAGTGCCATCCTAGGCTACGCACGCTTCTTCAGGGTTGTGGCTGGGTCTGCTTAGTTCGGCCTGGCTCGGTGAATCCAGGGCGCCAACATGGAGTCCGGGAAAGCAAGGTCCAAGGGACACCAGCTCTCCCGCGACTCTCCTTCCCTGATGCCACAGAGCGAACACCTCCGGCAGCTCTTCTCCCGGTCGCGACTGAAGCCTTGCTGAGGAAGCAGCAGCAAAGTGCTCTTCGCTCCAAGCCAAAGCCTCTGTGAAAGCACAGCATTCGCTGAGAAATGTTCTGCGGGCTGCTGCTGCTTGCCTGAGCCCAGTCTCGCGGTGGGAGAAACCCGCATACAGGGAAAGCCTCTTTGCCTGGGCAACTCCCCTGGGAAAGCACAGCGATCCTTGGGAAATCAGAGTTGGTTTTGGGGCTGCTGCTGCTGCTGCTTGCCTGAGCTAGTCTCCGCAGCTCGGTGGAAGATACCCGCATGGAGCAAAATACTCTTTTCCCTCGCATCCCCTCTGCATGAGAGAGAAGCCAAGGGTGGGGAAGGCGCAGCACACCGCCCCTGGAGAAGAGAAGGAGCCGTTGGCCTTGGGGTCGGAAAACGCTCGGGAAGCAGGATATCCTGCCGTGGCACGAACAGAAGGCCGGCTGCAATACAAGAGTCACCGGCTCCCTGAGCGGTGAGATGGAAGCCTGGTTGCTAAGGAGACATGAGGGGACGACTAGGGCAGAGGCGCATGCTCCACTCTTAGGAAGGAGTCTGGGCAGAAAGCATGCCTGTCCTGACCCTCTGGGCACAAGGAGACAGTAGCTCCTTGGCCACCTGTCCTGGGGCAGACATTCGCTAGCCTCCAGGCGTCCACGCTGAACTCGCAGAAACAGCTCCCAAAATAACGGGCAGTCAGATGCCATCTTCCTCCAGATGTGGAAGCTTGGAGGAGGCACGGGGGTTTAAGGGGAAGGAGTGGGCACAGTCCCCCAAAGCTCCCTTATCTGTGCACGGGACGTGTGCAGGGATCCTGTCGCCTCCTCTCTCCTGTGGTGAAGGCACTGGTCTAGACCTCGAGTCTGCCTGAGAGCCAGAGCAAAAAGCAAAGCCTAACCAAACTCAGGAAATGTTAATAGGCATAGAGTGCCATGCTAGGCCAAGCACGCTGCTGCAGGGTTGTGACTGTGTCTGCTTAGTTCTGAATAGCAAGGTGAATGCCGGGTGTAAACTCGGAGCCCAGGAAACCAAGTCCCAAGAGGCACCAGCTCCCCCGCGTCTCTTCTTCCCTGCCGCGCAGAGTGAACACCAAAAGCCTTTCTGAGGAAGCTGCAGCAAAGTGCGGTTCGTGCCAAGCTGAAAACCTCTGCGAAAGCATAGCAGTCGCTGGGAAATCAGAGTCGGTTCTGAGGGCTGCTGTTGCTGCTTGCCTTAGCCTAGTATTCACAGCACGATGGGAGAAACCCGCATAGAGCGAAAGCCTCTTTGCCCTGGCATCCCCTCTGGGAAAGCACAGCATTCTTTGGGAAATCAGAGTCCGGTCTGAGGGATGCTCCTGTTTGCCTGAGCTGGTCTCCTCAGCACGGTGTAATAAACGCACATGGAGCGAAATCCTCTATGCCTGGGCATCCCCTCTGCCTGAGAGAGAAGCGCGGTGGCACCTGTGGAAAAGGCCTTAAGGAAAGGGAAATGATTTTCACTGCGGTCCCCAGGAGCATGTCAGTGGAAGGTGCAGCACGCTGCCTGGGGAGAAGAGCAGGAGCCGTTGGCTTTCTGGTCTGGAAAACGGTTGCGATAAAGGAGAGCTGGCAATACAAGGATCACCCGCTCCCAATTCAGAGCGACAGAAGCCTGGCTGCTAAGGAGACAGGAGGGGATGAGTAGGGCAGGGCGCATGCTCCACTCTTAGGAAGGAGTCTGGGCAGTAAGCATGCCTGTCCTGAACCTCTGGGCCGAAGGAGACAGCAGGTTCTTGGCAACGTGTCCCTGGGGCAGACATGCGCTAGCCACCAGGTGCCTACGCTGAACTCGCAAAAACAGCTCCCTGAAATAATGGGGAGTGAAATGTCGTCTTCCTCCAGGATGTGGAAGCTTGGAGGAGGCACGGGGTTTAAGGGGAAGGAGGGGGCACAGTCCCCCAAGCTCCCTATTCAGTTCACGTGCGGCGTGCAGGCATCTTTTCACCTCTCTTTTTCTATGGGGAAAGCACTGGCCTACTCTGAGAATCCGCCTGAGCGCCAGAGTAAAGGCCATGCGATGCCTACACTGGGAGATGGTAGTGTGCATAGAGTGCCATCCTAGGCTACGCAAGCTACTGCAGGGTTGTGGCTGTGTCTGCTTAGTTCGGCCTGGCAGGGTGAACCCAGGATGCAAACATGGAGCCCGGGAAAGCAAGGCCCAAGAGGCACCAGCTCTCCCGCAGCTCTTCTTCCCTGTCGCGACTGAAGCCTTGCTGAGGACGCAGCAGCAAAGTGCTCTTCGCTCCAAGCCAAAGCCTCTGCGAAAGCACAGCATTCGCTGAGAAATGTTCTGCAGGCTGCTGCTGCTTACCTGAGCCCCGTCTCTCGGTGGGAGAAACCCTCATCCAGCGAAAGCCTCTTTGCCTGGGCAACTCCCCTGGGAAAGCACAGCGTTCCTTGGGAAATCAGAGTTGGTTTTGGGGCTGCTGCTGCTGCTTGCCTGAGCTAGTATTCGCAGCACAATGGGAGAAACCCGCATGGAGCAAAATCCTCTATGCTTGGCCATCCCCTCTGCCTGAGAGAGAAGCCAAGGGTGGGGAAGGCGCAGCACACCGCCCCCGGAGAAGAGAAGGAGCCGTTGGCCTTGGGGTTGGGAAACGCTCGGGAAGCAGGATAGCCTGCCGTGGCACGAACAGAAGGCCGGCGGCAAAACAAGAGTCACCGGCTCCCTGAGCGGTGAGATGGAAGCCTGGCTGCTAAGGAGACATGAGGGGACGACTAGGGCACAGGCGCGTGCTCCACTCTTAGGAAGGAGTCTGGGCAGAAAGCATGCCTGTCCTGACCCTCTGGGCACAAGGAGACAGTAGCTCCTTGGCCACCTGTCCTGGGGCAGACATTCGCTAGCCTCCAGGCGTCCACGCTGAACTCGCAGAAACAGCTCCCAAAATAACGGGCAGTCAGATGCCATCTTCCTCCAGATGTGGAAGCTTGGAGGAGGCACGGGGTTTAAGGGGAAGGAGTGGGCACAGTCCCCCAAAGATCCATTATCTGTGCACGGGCCATGGGCAGGGATCCTGTCGCCTCCTCTCTCCTGTGGTGAAGTCACTGGCCTAGACCCCGAATCTGCCTGCGCGCCAGAGCAAAAAGCAAAGCCTAACCAAACAAAGGAAATGGTAATAGGCATAGAGTGCCATGCTAGGCCAAGCACGCTGCTGCAGGGTTGTGACTGTGTCTGCTTAGTTCTGAATAGCAAGGTGAATCCCGGGCGTAAACTCAGAGCCCAGGATACCAGTTCCCAAGAGGCACCAGCTCCCCCGCGGATCTTCTTCCCTGCTGCGCAGAGTGAACACCCAAAGCCTTTCTGAGGAAGCAGCAGCCAAGCGCGGTTCGTGCCAAGCTGAAAGCCTCTGAGAAAGCATAGCAGTCGCTGGGAAATCAGCGTCGGTTCTGAGGGCTGCTGTTGCTGCTTGCCTTAGCCTAGTATTCGCAGCACAATGGGAGAGAAACCCGCATGGAGCGAAATCCTCTATGCTTGGCCATCCCCTCTGCCTGAGAGAGAAGCGCGGTGGCGCCTGTGGAAAGAGCCTTAAGGAAAGGGACACGTTTTTCACTCTGGTCCCCAGGAGCATATCTGTGGAAGGTGCAGCACGCTGGCCGGGGAGAAGAGCTGCAGTCATTGGCCTTCTGGTCTGGAAATGGTTGCGAAAATGGAGAGACGGCAATACAAGTATCACCCGCTCCCAGTACAGAGAGACAGAAGCCTGGCTGCTAAGGAGACAGGAGGGGATGAGTAGGGCAGGGCTCGTGCTCCACTCTTAGGAAGGAGTCTGGGCAGAAAGCATGCCTGTCCTGAGCCTCTGGGCCCAAGGAGACAGCAGCTCCTTGGCCACCTGTCCCTGGGGCAGACATGCGCTAGCCACCAGGCGCCTACGCTGACCTCGCGGAAACAGCTCCCTGAAATAACGGGGAGTCAGATGCCGTCTTCCTCCAGGATGTGGAAGCTTGGCGGAGGCACGGGGTTTAAAGGGAAGGAGTGGGCAGAGTCCCCAAAGCTCCCTATTCAGTGCACGGGCGGTGTGCAGGGATCCTGACACCTCTCCTTTCCTGTGGGGAAAGCACTGGCCTATTCTGAGAATCCGCCTGAGCGCCAGAGTAAATGGCCAAGCGATGCCTACACTGGGAGATGGTAGTGTGCAGAGTGCCATCCTGGGCAACGCACGCTTCTTCAGGGTTGTGGCTGGGTCTGCTTAGTTCGGCCTGGCACGGTGAATCCAGGGCGCCAACATGGAGTCCGGGAAAGCAAGGTCCAAGGGACACCAGCTCTCCCGCGACTCTCCTTCCCTGATGCCACAGAGCGAACACCTCCGGCAGCTCTTCTTCCCGGTCGCGACTGAAGCCTTGCTGAGGAAGCAGCAGCAAAGTGCTCTTCGCTCCAAGCCAAAGCCTCTGTGAAAGCACAGCATTCGCTGAGAAATGTTCTGCGGGCTGCTGCTGCTTGCCTGAGCCCATTCTCGCGGTGGGAGAAACCCGCATACAGGGAAAGCCTCTTTGCCTGGGCAACTCCCCTGGGAAAGCACAGCGTTCCTTGGGAAATCAGAGTTGGTTTTGGGGCTGCTGCTGCTGCTGCTTGCCTGAGCTAGTCTCCGCAACTCGGTGGAAGATACCCGCATGGAGCAAAATACTCTTTTCCCTCGCATCCCCTCTGCATGAGAGAGAAGCCAAGGGTGGGGAAGGCGCAGCACACCGCCCCTGGAGAAGAGAAGGAGCCGTTGGCCTTGAGGTCGGAAGGAAAACGCTCGGGAAGCAGGATATCCTGCCGTGGCACGAACAGAAGGCCGGCTGCAATACAAGAGTCACCGGCTCCCTGAGCGGTGAGATGGAAGCCTGGCTGCTAAGGAGACATGAGGGGACGACTAGGGCAGAGGCGCGTGCTCCACTCTTAGGAAGGAGTCTGGGCAGAAAGCATGCCTGTCCTGAGCCTCTGGGCCCAAGGAGACAGCAGCTCCTTGGCCACCTGTCCCTGGGGCAGACATGCTAGCCACCAGGCGCCTACGCTGACCTCGCGGAAACAGCTCCCTGAAATAACGGGGAGTCAGATGCCGTCTTCCTCCAGGATGTGGAAGCTTGGCGGAGGCACGGGGGTTTAAAGGGAAGGAGTGGGCAGAGTCCCCAAAGCTCCCTATTCAGTGCACGGGCGGTGTGCAGGGATCCTGACACTTCTCCTTTCCTGTGGGGAAAGCACTGGCCTATTCTGAGAATCCGCCTGAGCGCCAGAGTAAATGGCCAAGCGATGCCTACACTGGGAGATGGTAGTGTGCATAGAGTGCCATCCTAGGCTACGCACGCTTCTTCAGGGTTGTGGCTGGGTCTGCTTAGTTCGGCCTGGCTCGGTGAATCCAGGGCGCCAACATGGAGTCCGGGAAAGCAAGGTCCAAGGGACACCAGCTCTCCCGCGACTCTCCTTCCCTGATGCCACAGAGCGAACACCTCCGGCAGCTCTTCTTTCCCGGTCGCGACTGAAGCCTTGCTGAGGAGGAAGCAGCAGCAAAGTGCTCTTCGCTCCAAGCCAAAGCCTCTGTGAAAGCACAGCATTCGCTGAGAAATGTTCTGCGGGCTGCTGCTGCTTGCCTGAGCCCAGTCTCGCGGTGGGAGAAACCCGCATACAGGGAAAGCCTCTTTGCCTGGGCAACTCCCCTGGGAAAGCACAGCGATCCTTGGGAAATCAGAGTTGGTTTTGGGGCTGCTGCTGCTGCTGCTTGCCTGAGCTAGTCTCCGCAGCTCGGTGGAAGATACCCGCATGGAGCAAAATACTCTTTTCCCTCGCATCCCCTCTGCATGAGAGAGAAGCCAAGGGTGGGGAAGGCGCAGCACACCGCCCCTGGAGAAGAGAAGGAGCCGTTGGCCTTGGGGTCGGAAAACGCTCGGGAAGCAGGATATCCTGCCGTGGCACGAACAGAAGGCCGGCTGCAATACAAGAGTCACCGGCTCCCTGAGCGGTGAGATGGAAGCCTGGTTGCTAAGGAGACATGAGGGGACGACTAGGGCAGAGGCGCATGCTCCACTCTTAGGAAGGAGTCTGGGCAGAAAGCATGCCTGTCCTGACCCTCTGGGCACAAGGAGACAGTAGCTCCTTGGCCACCTGTCCTGGGGCAGACATTCGCTAGCCTCCAGGCGTCCTTGCTGAACTCGCAGAAACAGCTCCCAAAATAACGGGCAGTCAGATGCCATCTTCCTCCAGATGTGGAAGCTTGGAGGAGGCACGGGGGTTTTAAGGGGGAAGGAGTGGGCACAGTCCCCCAAAGCTCCCTTATCTGTGCACGGGACGTGTGCAGGGATCCTGTCGCCTCCTCTCTCTCTCCTGTGGTGAAGGCACTGGTCTAGACCTCGAGTCTGCCTGAGAGCCAGAGCAAAAAGCAAAGCCTAACCAAACTCAGGAAATGTTAATAGGCATAGAGTGCCATGCTAGGCCAAGCACGCTGCTGCAGGGTTGTGACTGTGTCTGCTTAGTTCTGAATAGCAAGGTGAATGCCGGGTGTAAACTCTCGGAGCCCAGGAAACCAAGTCCCAAGAGGCACCAGCTCCCCCGCGTCTCTTCTTCCCTGCCGCGCAGAGTGAACACCAAAAAGCCTTTCTGAGGAAGCTGCAGCAAAGTGCGGTTCGTGCCAAGCTGAAAAACCTCTGCGAAAGCATAGCAGTCGCTGGGGAAATCAGAGTCGGTTCTGAGGGCTGCTGTTGCTGCTTGCCTTAGCCTAGTATTCACAGCACGATGGGAGAAACCCGCATAGAGCGAAAGCCTCTTTGCCCTGGCATCCCCTCTGGGAAAGCACAGCATTCTTTGGGAAAATCAGAGTCCGGTCTGAGGGATGCTCCTGTTTGCCTGAGCTGGTCTCCTCAGCACGGTGTATGTAACAAACGCACATGGAGCGAAATCCTCTATGCCTGGGGCATCCCCTCCTGCCTGAGAGAGAAGCGCGGTGGCACCTGTGGAAAAGGCCTTAAGGAAAGGGAAATGATTTTTCACTGCGGTCCCCAGGAGCATGTCAGTGGAAGTTGCAGCACGCTGCCTGGGGAGAAGAGCAGGAGCTCGTTGGCTTTCTGGTCTGGAAACGGTTTTGCGATAAAGGAGAGCTGGCAATAACAAGGATCACCCGCTCCCCAATTCAGAGCGACAGAAGCCTGGGCTGCTAAGGAGACAGGAGGGGATGAGTAGGGCAGGGGGCGCATGCTCCACTCTTAGGAAGGAGTCTGGGCAGTAAGCATGCCTGTCCTGAAACCTCTGGGCCGAAGGAGACAGCAGGTTCTTGGCAACGTGGTCCCTGGGGCAGACATGCGCTAGCCACCAGGTGCCCTACGCTGAACTCGCAAAAACAGCTCCCTGAAATAATGGGGAGTGAAATGTCCACCGTTTCCTCCAGGTATGTGGAAGCCTTGGAGGAGGCAACGGGGTTTTAAGGGGAAGGAGGGGGCACAGTCCCCCAAGCTCCCTATTTCAGCTTTTCACGTGCGGCGTGCAAGAGGCATCTTTTCATTTCACCCTCTCTTTGTTCCTAGGGGAGAAAGCACAGGGCCTACGTCGAAGAATCCGCCCTAGAGCGCCAGAGTAAAGGGCCATGCGAATTCCTACACTGGGAGATGGTAGTGGGTGCATAGAGTGCGCATCCTAGGCTAACGCAAGCTTAACGCAGGGTTGTTGGCTTTGTGTCCTGCTTATTTTCGCGCGGGGGCCTGGCAGGGGTGACCCGGAAATTGTGCAAACAATGGAGCCCGGGAAAGCAAGGCCAAGAATGCAACATCTCTCCCCTCTCGCCGCAGCCTCTTCTTCCCTTTCCGCGACTGAAGCCTTGCTGAGGACCGCAAGCAGCAAAGTGCTCTTCGCCTCCAAGCCA
>NW_025421666.1:0-41716 GCF_011764305.1 Mustela putorius furo
TGAGAACCTGAACGGGATTGGGTCCGTAGCCCGCAGGATCAGCGCGCTAAACCCTAACATAAACACGAATGACCCGACCCTGATCACCTACACTGACTGATGAGTCTGCCCCAAAACCTGACCCAAGATCCTGACCCTGGACCCCGAACCCTGACCCTGACTGTGATCCTGACCTAACCCTAAACCTAAACCTAAGCCTGACACTGACCCTGATGTGGACCCTGAACCTAAACCTAACTCTGACATTACCGTAACCAGGACTCAAACCTAACCAGTACCCTGACCCTGATCATAATCCTAACCCTGACGCTGACCTAACCCAGACCCTAACCCTACCCTTGACCGTGACAGTGTGCTTGACCCTAACCCTAAACCTAATGGAAACCTTAACCATGACCCTAATAAGGACCCTGAACCTACACCTCATGCTGACCCTGAACCTAACACTAACCCCGACAATCAACTGAACACTAAACCTGACCCTGACTGTGAGAATGAACCTAACTCTGACCCTAAATGTAACCCTGACCCTGACACTAACAGGCCCTCCCCCGAATCCTATCTCTGAACCTAACCCTAACACTAACCCCTAACCCTAACACGGACCCTGACCCTAACAAGTTCTAACCCTAACCGTCAACCAACGCTAACGTAGAGGAATAACCCTAAACATTAACAATAACCCACACCCTATACCTAACGATGATTATAACCCTAAGACTGAACTTTGCCTATACCAGACCCTGACCCTAAGCCTGACCCTGGCCCGGACCCTAAACCTAACCATGACCCTCACACTGACCACTAATTAATCTTGTCCCTGACCCGAATGTGGACTTTAAACCAATACCTGATCCTGACCGTAAACCTGACACTGGCCCTAGACTTCACCCTGACCCCGACCCAGGCAAAGACCAGAAACCTAACCCTACACTAACAGTGACCCTGACCCTGAACCTAACCCTACCCCTGATACTGAATGGGAGTATGAACCTATCTCTTACACTAAACGTAACCCTGACCCTGACACTAACACGGGCCCTGACCCGAAACCTAATGCTGAACCTAACCCTAAAACTAACCCCTAACATTATCCCTGACACTGACCCTACCCCAGTCTAACCCTCACCCGCAACCTACCTCTAACCCTAAACCTAACTCCACCTTAAAAATAATCCTGACCCTGTCCCTGACCCTGATCATAACCCTAACTCTGAACTTTGCCTATGTCAGAACTTAACCTTAAACCTGACCCTGGCCTTGACCTTAACACTGACCCTAACCCTGACTGTAAACCTAACTCTAACCCAATCCGTGATCCTGAACACATTAGTAACCCTAAAGCTAACCCTGGTCCTGAACCTACTCATAAAACAGAACCTAAACATAAAGCTGACCTCTTCATAACCATGAACCTAACCCTGACCCTGACCCTAACGCTGACACTAAACCTTTCCCAAACCTAACCCTGACCTGACATGACCTTGCCCCCAAACCAAAACTTGAACCTGACCCTAAAACTGACCATGACTCTGAACCTGACCCTAAACCTAACCATCAGCCTAACACTGAACCTGAGCCTGACTCTGACCGTAACGCTAACCCTGAACCTACTGTGATCCTGACCCTAAACATAACCATGAACCTAACCCTAACCCTAACCCCACCCTAAACCTTACGCTAACCCTGACCCCAAGACGTCTACCCTAACCCTGACCCTAAGTCATTCTTAACACTAACCCTAACACTAACCTGGTCTGAACCCAGCTCTGTTCCCTCCAGCGGGGACGACAGCTGCACCCAGGACTCCCAGGGGTTGGGGGGAGGCTGTATGGGGGTCACTGAATGGGCACTGTATTGAGTGGAGTGTGAGCCTTGAGCAGCTTGGGGACTGGCGGCTCAGGGAGCTCTGGTGGAGCAGGAAGTTCGGTAAGGAGCCCCCAGGCAGTGGTGACCTCACTTCCTTGACGACAGACCCCAACTGAATTGGAACCCACATATCCAGGCACCCCATTAAAGAGAAAACCGCCATGCCCAGCTCATTTCTAGGCACATCCTAAAGGAAGCGACATGTTCTCTGCTGTACTAAAGCCGAGAGGATGCAGGGAAAAGAGAGCTCGCCCGCCAGACACGTCCCCTCCCTGGCAAGTCA
Organism: Mustela putorius furo; assembly: GCF_011764305.1. Taxonomy (NCBI): domain Eukaryota; kingdom Metazoa; phylum Chordata; class Mammalia; order Carnivora; family Mustelidae; genus Mustela; species Mustela putorius. The sequence continues at coordinate 2,153 of NW_025421666.1, forward strand.
TATCAGGTTTCCGCAACGCCGCACGCCCTTTGGCTAATAAAATTAAAAGGTGACACCAGGGGGCTTAGAGTCAGAGAGTCCCACACACCTTATCAAATTGTGTAGCCCTAGGTCTCCTCCCTGTCTCTATGTGTGTGTGTGTGTGTTTTGCGAGTGCCTCTGGGTGTCTGTGTGTCTGTGTGTAAAGAGGACCTTGCCATGCCATCGTGGGTGGAGATGCCCCAAGCAGGATCAGGCTGATGAGGGTTTAGATATCTGGTGGGCAAGTCATGTTCACACCCCAGTTGAAGGCTGGTTAAGTGGGATCAGTTGTAGGGTCTACACTCTTCTGCCCAGGGTTTATCCTGAAACCCTGAACGGATGGGTCCATGACCCAGGAGCGGGGCTAACCCTAACATTAACCACTAACCCTGACCCTGACCCTGACACTGACTGTGAGCCTGCCCCAAAACCTGACCCAAGCCCTGACCCTGACCCCGAACCTGACCCTGACTGTGATCCTGACCTGAACCCTAAACCTAAACCTAAGCCTGACACTGACCCTGATGTGGACCCTGAACCTAAACCTAACTCTACATTACCGTAACCATGACTCACACCTAACCGGGACCCTGACACTGACTCTAATCTAACCCTGACGCTGACCTAACCCGGAGCCTAACCCTATCCCTGACCGTGACAGTGTACTTGACCCTAACACTAAACCTAATGGTAACTCTAACCATGACCCTAATAAGGACCCTGAACCTACACCTCATGCTGACCCTGAACCTAACTCAAACCCCGACCCTAAACCAAACCCTAACCATGACCTTAAACTGTCTATCCCTAACCCTAACCATAACCCTACTTCTAACTCTAACCCAAACCCCAATCCCAAACCCTACCGCCAAAACCTAACTGTGACACTGAACCGAACATTGAGCCTATACCAAAGCCTGACCCTCAACCTGACCCTGGCCCTGACCTTTACCTGACCCTGACTCTGAACCTAATCCTAACCTTGACACTAACACTGAGCACTACATAGCCCTGTCCCTGACCCGAATGTGGACTTTAAACCAATACCTGAACCTGACCCTAAAAAGGACACTGGTGTTAAACTTCACCCTGACCCTGACCCAGACCATGACAATAACCTAAACCTGACCCTTACAATGACCCCGACAATCAACTGAACACTAAACCTGACCCTGACTGTGAGACTGAACCTAACTCTGACCCTAAATGTAACCCTGACCCTGACACTAACATGGGCCCTCCCCGGAATCCTATCTCTGATTCTAACCCTAACACCAACCACTAACCCTACCATGGACCCTGACACTAACAAGTTCTAACCCTAACCGTCAAACACGCTAAATGTAGAACTAACCCTAAACATAAACAATAACCCTGACCCTATACCTGACTATGATCATTACCCTAACCCTGCACTTTGCCTATACCAGACCCTGACCCTAAACCTGACCCTGGCCCTGACGCTAAACCTAACCATGACCCTCACAATGACCACTAAATAACCTTGTCCCTGACCCGAATGTGGACTTTAAACCAATACCTGATCCTGACTGTAAACCTGACACTGGCCCTAGACTTCACCCTCCCCGACCCAGGCAAAGACCAGAAGCCTAACCCTGACCCTAACAGTGACCATGACCCTGAACCTAACACTAACCCTGACACTGAATGGGAGCCTGAACCTATCTCTAACCCTAAACGTAACCCTGACCCTGACACTAACACAGGCTTTAAACCCGAAACCTAATGCTGAACCTAACCCTAAAACTAACCCCTAACATTATCCCTGACACTGACCCTACCCCAGTCTAACCCTCACCCGCAACCTACCTCTAACCCTAAACCTAACCCCACCTTAAAAAATAATCCTTACCCTGTCCCTGACCCTATCATAACCCTAACTCTGAACTTTGCCTATGTCAGAACTTAACCTTAAACCTGACCCTGGCCTTGACCTTAACACTGACCCTAACCCTGACTGTAAACCTACCTCTGACCCAATCCATGATCCTGAACACATTAGTAACCCTAAAGCTAACCCTGATCCTGAACCTACTCATAAAACAGAACCTAAACATAAAGCTGACCTTACCATAACCATGAACCTAACCCTGACCCTGACCCTAACCCTGACACTAAACCTGTCCCAAACCTAACCCTGACCTGACATGACCTTGCCCACAAACCAAAACTTGAACCTGACCCTAAAACTGACCATGACCCTGAACCTGACCCTAAACCTAACCATCAGCCTAACACTGAACCTGAGCCTGACTCTGACCGTAACGCTAACCCTGACCTACTGTGATCCTGACCCTAAACATAACCATGAACCTAACCCTAACGCTGACCCCACCCTAAACCTTACGCTAACCCTGACCCCAAAGACGTCTAACCCTAACCCTGTCCCTAAGTCATTCTTAACACTAACCCTAACACTAACCTGGTCTAAACCCAGCTCTGTTCCCTCCAGTGGGGACAACAGCTGCACCCAGGCCTCCCAGGGGTTGGGGGGAGGCTGTATGGGGGTCACTGAATGGGCACTGCATTGAGTGGAGTGTGAGCCTTGAGCAGCTTGGGGACTGGCGGCTCAGGGAGCTCTGGTGGAGCAGGAAGTTCGGTAAGGAGCGCCAGGCAGTGGTGACCTCACTTCCTTGACGACAGAGCCCAACTGAATTGGAACCCACATATCCAGGCACCCCATTACAGAGAAAACCGCCATGCCCAGCTCATTTCGAGGCATATCCTAAAGGAACCGACATGTTCTCTGCTGTACTAAAGCCGAGAGGATGCAGGGAAAAGAGAGCTCCCCCGCCAGACACGTCCCCTCCTGGCAAGTCAAATCAGGTTTCCCCAACGCCGCACGCCCTTTGGCTAATAAAATTAAACGGTGACACCAGGGGGCTTAGAGTCAGAGAGTCCCACACATCTTACCCAATTGTGTAGCCCTAGGTCTCCTCCCTGTCTCTATGTGTGTGTGTGTGTGTGTGCGAGTGCCTCTGGGTGTCTGTGTGTCTGTGTGTAAAGAGGACCTTGCCATGCCATCGTGGGTGGAGATGCCCCAAGCAGGATCAGGCTGATGAGGGTTTAGATATTTGGTGGGCAAGTCATGTTCACACCCCAGTTGAAGGCTGGTTAAGTGGGATCAGTTGTAGGGTCTATACCCTTCTGCCCAGGGTTTATCCAGAGACCCTGAACGGATGGGTCCATGACCCAGGAGCGGGGATAACCCTAACAGTAACCACTAACCCTGACCCTGACCCTGACACTGACTGTGAGTCTACCCCAAAATCTGACCCAAGCCCTGTCCCTGACCCCGAACCTGAACCTGACTGTGATCCTGACCTGAACCCTAAACCTAAACCTAAGCCTGACACTGACCCTGATGTGGACCCTGAACCTAAACCTATCTCTGACATTACCATAACCATGACTCACACCTAACCGGGACCCTGACCCTGACCCTAATCTAACCCTGACGCTGACCTAACTCGGACCCTAACCCTACCCCTGACCGTGACAGTGTGCTTGACCCTAACACTAAACCTAATGGTAACTCTAACCATGACCCTAATAAGGACCCTGAACCTACTCCTCAAGCTGACCCTGAACCTAACACTAACACCGACCCTAAACCAAACCCTAACCCTGACCTTACTCTGTCTATCCCTAACCCTAACCATAACCCTACTTCTAACTCTAACCCAAACCCCAATCCCAAACCCTACCGCCAAAACCTAACTGTGACACTGAACCGAACATTGAGCCTATACCAAAGCCTGACCTCAACCTGACCCTGGCCCTGACCTTTACCTGACCCTGACTCTGAACCTAATCCTAACCTTGACACTAACACTGAGCACTACATAGCCCTGTCCCTGACCCGAATGTGGACTTTAAACCAATACCTGAACCTGACCCTAAAAAGGACACTGGTGCTAAACTTTACCCTCACCCTGACCCGGACCATGACAATAACCTAACCCTGACCCTTACAGTGACCCCGACAATCAACTGAACACTAAACCTGACCCTGACTGTGAGACTGAACCTAACTCTGACCCTAAATGTAACCCTGACCCTGACACTAACATGGGCCCTCCCCGGAATCCTATCTCTGATTCTAACCCTAACACCAACCCCTAACCCTACCATGGACCCTGACACTAACAAGTTCTAACCCTAACCGTCAACCCAACGCTAAACGTAGAACTAACCCTAAACATTAACAATAACCCTGACCCTATACCTGACTATGATCATTACCCTAACCCTGCACTTTGCCTATACCAGACCCTGACCCTAAACCTGACCCTGGCCCTGACCCTAAACCTAAAAATGACCCTCACAATGACCACTACATAACCTTGTCCCTGACCCGAATGTGGACTTTAAAGCAATACCTGATCCTGACCGTAAACCTGAAAATGGCCCTAGACTTCACCCTGACCCCGACCCAGGCATAGACCAGAAACCTAACCCTGACCCTAACAGTGACGCTGACACTGAACCTAACACTAACCCTGACACTGAATGGGAGCCTGAACCTATCTCTAAACCTAAACGTAACACTGACCCTGACACTAACACGGGCCCGGACCTGAAACCTAATGCTGAACCTAACCCTAAAACTAACCCCTAACATTATCCCTGAAACTGACCCTACCCCGGTCTAACCCTAACCAGCAACCTACCTCTAACCCTAAACCTAACCCCACCTTAACAATAATCCTGACCCTGTCCCTGACCCTGATCATAACCCTAACTCTGAACTTTGCCTATGTCAGAACTTAACCTTAAACCTGACCCTACCCTTGACCTTAACACTGACCCTAACCCTGACTGTAAACCTAACTCTAACCCAATCCGTGATCCTGAACACATTAGTAACCCTAAAGCTAACCCTGATCCTGAACCTACTCATAAAACAGAACCTAAACATAAAGCTGACCTTACCATAACCATGAACCTACCCTGACCCTGACCCTAACCCTGACACTAAACCTGTCCCAAACCTAACCCTGACCTGACATGACCTTGCCCCCAAACCAAAACTTGAACCAGACCCTAAAACTGACCATGACCCTGAACCTGACCCTAAACCTAACCATCAGCCTAACACTGACCCTGAGCCTTACTCTGACCGTAACGCTAACCCTGAACCTACTGTGATCCTGACCCTAAACATAACCATGAACCTAACCCTAACGCTGACCCCACCCTAAACCTTACGGTAACCCTGACCCCAAGGACGTCTAACCCTAACCCTGACCCTAAGTCATTCTTAACCCTAACCCTAACACTAACCTGGTCTAAACCCAGCTCTGTTCCCTCCAGCGGGGACAACAGCTGCACTCAGGCCTCCCAGGGGTTGGGGGGGATGTTGTATGGGGGTCACTGAATGGGCACTGCATTGAGTGTTGTGTGAGCCTTGAGCAGCTTGGGGACTGGCGGCTCAGGGAGCTCTGGTGGAGCAGGAATTTCGGTAAGGAGCCCCCAGGCAGTGCTGACCTCACTTCCTTGACGACAGAGCCCAACTGAATTGGAACCCACATATCCAGGCACCCCATTATAGAGAAAACCGGCATGCCCAGCTCATTTCAAGGCACATCCTAAAGGAAGCGACATGTTCTCTGCTGTACTAAAGCCGAGAGGATGAAGGGTAAAGAGAGCTCGCCCGCCAGACACGTACCCTCCCTGGCAAGTCATATCAGGTTTCCGCAACGCTGCACGCCCTTTGGGCTAAAAATTAAACAGTGACACCAGGGGGCTTAGAGTCAGAGAGTCCCACACATCTTATCCAATTGTGTAGCCGTAGGTCTCCTCCCTGTGTGTGTGTGTGTGTGTGTGTGTGTGTGCGAGTGCCTCTGGGTGTCTGTGTGTCTGTGTGTAAAGAGGACCTTGCCTTGCCATCGTGGGTGGAGATGCCCCAAGCAGGATCAGGCTGATGAGGGTTTAGATATCTGGTGGGCAAGTCAGAACCCAGTGTAAGGCTGGTTAAGTGGGATCGGGTGTAGGGTCTACACCCTTCTGCCCAGGGTTTATCCTGAGACCCTGAACGGATGGGTCCGTGACCCAGGAGCGGGGATAACCCTAACAGTAACCACTAACACTGACCCTGACCCTGACACTGACTGTGAGCCTGCCCCAAAACCTGACCCAAGCCCTGACCCTGACCCCGAACCTGACCCTGACTGTGATCCTGACCTGAACCCTAAACCTAAACCTAAGCCTGACACTGACCCTGATGTGGACCCTGAACCTAAACCTAACTCTGACATTACCGTAACCAAGACTCACACCTAACCGGGACCCTGACCCTGACCCTAATCTAACCCTGACACTGACCTAACCCGGACCCTAACCCTACCCCTGACCGTGACAGTGTGCTTGAACCTGACCCTAAACCTAATGGTAACTCTAACCATGACCCTAATAAGGACCCTGAACCTACACCTCATGCTGACCCTGAACCTAACACTAACCCCGACCCTAAACCAAACCCTAACCCTGACCTTACTCTGTCTATCCCTAATCCTAACCATAACCCTACTTCTAACTCTAACCCAAACCCCATTCCCAAACCCTACCGCCAAAACCTAACTGTGACACTGAACCGAACCTTGAGCCTATACCAAAGCCTGACCCTCAACCTGACCCTGGCCCTGACTTTTACCTGACCCTGACTCTGAACCTAATCCTAACCTTGACACTAACACTGACCACTACATAGCCCTGTCCCTGATCCGAATGTGGACTTTAAACCAATACCTAAACCTGACCCTAAAAAGGAAACTGGTGCTAAACTTCACCCTGAACCTGACCCAGACCATGACAATAACCTAAACCTGACCCTTACAATGACCCCGACAATCAACTGAACACTAAACCTGACCCTGACTGTGAGACTGAACCTAACTCTGACCCTAAATGTAACCCTGACCCTGACACTAACATGGGCCCTCCCCGGAATCCTATCTCTGATTCTAACCCTAACACCAACCCCTAACCCTACCATGGACCCTGACACTAACAAGTTCTAACCCTAACCGTCAACCCAACGCTAAACGTAGAACTAACCCTAAACATTAACAATAACCCTGACCCTATACCTGACTATGATCATTACCCTAACCCTGCACTTTGCCTATACCAGACCCTGACCCTAAACCTGACCCTGGCCCTGACCCTAAACCTAAAAATGACCCTCACAATGACCACTACATAACCTTGTCCCTGACCCGAATGTGGACTTTAAAGCAATACCTGATCCTGACCGTAAACCTGAAAATGGCCCTAGACTTCACCCTGACCCCGACCCAGGCATAGACCAGAAACCTAACCCTGACCCTAACAGTGACGCTGACACTGAACCTAACACTAACCCTGACACTGAATGGGAGCCTGAACCTATCTCTAAACCTAAACGTAACACTGACCCTGACACTAACACGGGCCCGGACCTGAAACCTAATGCTGAACCTAACCCTAAAACTAACCCCTAACATTATCCCTGAAACTGACCCTACCCCGGTCTAACCCTAACCAGCAACCTACCTCTAACCCTAAACCTAACCCCACCTTAACAATAATCCTGACCCTGTCCCTGACCCTGATCATAACCCTAACTCTGAACTTTGCCTATGTCAGAACTTAACCTTAAACCTGACCCTACCCTTGACCTTAACACTGACCCTAACCCTGACTGTAAACCTAACTCTAACCCAATCCGTGATCCTGAACACATTAGTAACCCTAAAGCTAACCCTGATCCTGAACCTACTCATAAAACAGAACCTAAACATAAAGCTGACCTTACCATAACCATGAACCTACCCTGACCCTGACCCTAACCCTGACACTAAACCTGTCCCAAACCTAACCCTGACCTGACATGACCTTGCCCCCAAACCAAAACTTGAACCAGACCCTAAAACTGACCATGACCCTGAACCTGACCCTAAACCTAACCATCAGCCTAACACTGACCCTGAGCCTTACTCTGACCGTAACGCTAACCCTGAACCTACTGTGATCCTGACCCTAAACATAACCATGAACCTAACCCTAACGCTGACCCCACCCTAAACCTTACGGTAACCCTGACCCCAAGGACGTCTAACCCTAACCCTGACCCTAAGTCATTCTTAACCCTAACCCTAACACTAACCTGGTCTAAACCCAGCTCTGTTCCCTCCAGCGGGGACAACAGCTGCACTCAGGCCTCCCAGGGGTTGGGGGGATGTTGTATGGGGGTCACTGAATGGGCACTGCATTGAGTGTTGTGTGAGCCTTGAGCAGCTTGGGGACTGGCGGCTCAGGGAGCTCTGGTGGAGCAGGAATTTCGGTAAGGAGCCCCCAGGCAGTGCTGACCTCACTTCCTTGACGACAGAGCCCAACTGAATTGGAACCCACATATCCAGGCACCCCATTATAGAGAAAACCGGCATGCCCAGCTCATTTCAAGGCACATCCTAAAGGAAGCGACATGTTCTCTGCTGTACTAAAGCCGAGAGGATGAAGGGTAAAGAGAGCTCGCCCGTCAGACACGTACCCTCCCTGGCAAGTCATATCAGGTTTCCGCAACGCTGCACGCCCTTTGGCTAATAAAATTAAACAGTGACACCAGGGGGCTTAGAGTCAGAGAGTCCCACACATCTTATCCAATTGTGTAGCCGTAGGTCTCCTCCCTGTGTGTGTGTGTGTGTGTGTGTGTGTGCGAGTGCCTCTGGGTGTCTGTGTGTCTGTGTGTAAAGAGGACCTTGCCTTGCCATCGTGGGTGGAGATGCCCCAAGCAGGATCAGGCTGATGAGGGTTTAGATATCTGGTGGGCAAGTCAGAACCCAGTGTAAGGCTGGTTAAGTGGGATCGGGTGTAGGGTCTACACCCTTCTGCCCAGGGTTTATCCTGAGACCCTGAACGGATGGGTCCGTGACCCAGGAGCGGGGATAACCCTAACAGTAACCACTAACACTGACCCTGACCCTGACACTGACTGTGAGCCTGCCCCAAAACCTGACCCAAGCCCTGACCCTGACCCCGAACCTGACCCTGACTGTGATCCTGACCTGAACCCTAAACCTAAACCTAAGCCTGACACTGACCCTGATGTGGACCCTGAACCTAAACCTAACTCTGACATTACCGTAACCAAGACTCACACCTAACCGGGACCCTGACCCTGACCCTAATCTAACCCTGACACTGACCTAACCCGGACCCTAACCCTACCCCTGACCGTGACAGTGTGCTTGAACCTGACCCTAAACCTAATGGTAACTCTAACCATGACCCTAATAAGGACCCTGAACCTACACCTCATGCTGACCCTGAACCTAACACTAACCCCGACCCTAAACCAAACCCTAACCCTGACCTTACTCTGTCTATCCCTAATCCTAACCATAACCCTACTTCTAACTCTAACCCAAACCCCAATCCCAAAACCCTACCGCCAAAACCTAACTGTGACACTGAACCGAACCTTGAGCCTATACCAAAGCCTGACCCTCAACCTGACCCTGGCCCTGACTTTTACCTGACCCTGACTCTGAACCTAATCCTAACCTTGACACTAACACTGACCACTACATAGCCCTGTCCCTGATCCGAATGTGGACTTTAAACCAATACCTAAACCTGACCCTAAAAAGGAAACTGGTGCTAAACTTCACCCTGAACCTGACCCAGACCATGACAATAACCTAAACCTGACCCTTACAATGACCCCGACAATCAACTGAACACTAAACCTGACCCTGACTGTGAGACTGAACCTAACTCTGACCCTAAATGTAACCCTGACCCTGACACTAACATGGGCCCTCCCCGGAATCCTATCTCTGATTCTAACCCTAACACCAACCACTAACGCTACCATGGACCCTGACTCTAACAAGTTCTAACCCTAACCGTCAACCCAACGCTAAACGTAGAACTAACCCTAAACATTAACAATAACCCTGACCCTATACATGACTATGATCATAACCCTAACCCTGAAATTTGCCTATACCAGACCCTGACCCTAAACCTAACCATGACCCTCACAATGACCACAACATAACCTTGTCCCTGACCCGAATGTGGACTTTAAACCAATACCTGATCCTGACCGTAAACCTGACACTGACACTAGACTTCATCCTGACCCCGACCCAGGCAAAGACCAGAAACCTAACCCTGACCCTAACAGTGACACTGACCCTGAACCTAACACTAACCCTGACACTGAATGGGAGCCTGAACCTATCTCTAACCCTAAACGTAACCCTGACCCTGACACTAACACGGGCCCTGAACCGAAACCTAATGCTGAACCTAACCCGAAAACTAACCCCTAACATTATCCCTGACACTGACCCTAACCCGGTCTAACCCTAACCCGCAACCTACCTTTAACCCTAACCCTAAACCCACTTTAACAATAATCCTACCCTGTCCCTGACCCTAATCATAACCCTAACTCTGAACTTGCCTATGTCAGACCTTAACCTTAAACCTGACCCTGGCCCTGACCTTATCACTGACCCTAACCCAGACTGTAAACCTTACTCTGACCCACTCCGTGATTCTAAACAGAATCGTAACCTTAAACCTAACCATGATCCTGAACCTACTCATAAAACAGAACCTAAACATAAAGCTGACCTAACCCTAACCCTGACACTAAACCTGTCCCAAACCTAACCCTGACCATGACATGAAACTTGCCCCAAAACCAAAACTTGATCCTGACCCTAAACCTGAGCATGACCCTGAACCTGACACTAAACCTAACCGTCAACCTAACAATGACCCTGAACCTGACTCTGAGCGTAACGCTAACCCTAACCCTACTGTGAGACTGAACCTAAACCTAACCATGAACCTAACCCTAACCCAGACCCCTACCCTAAGCCGTACGCTAACCCTGACCCCAACGATGTCTAACTCTAACCCTGACCCTACGTCGTTCTTAACCCTAACCCTAACACTAACCTGGTCTAAACCCAGCTGTGTTCCGCCCAGCGGGGACAACAGCTGCACCCAGCGCTCCATGGGCGGGGGGAGGCTGTATGTGTGTAACTAGATGGGCACTGCATTGAGTGGAGTGTGAGCCTTGAGCAGCTTGGGGACCGGCGGCTCAGGGAGCTCTGGTGAAGCAGGAAGTTCGGTAAGAAACCCCCAGGCAGTGGTGACCTAACTTCCCTGAAGACAGAGCCCAACGGAATTGGAACCCATGTATCCAGGCACCCCATTACAGAGAAAACCGCCATGCCCCGCTCATTTCTAGGCACATCCTAAAGGAAGCGACATGTTCTTCTGCTGTACTGAAGCCAAGAGGATGCAGGGGGAGGAGAGCTCGCCGGCCAGACCCGTCCCCTCCCTGGCAGGTCATATCAGGTTTCCCCAACGCCGCAGGCCCTTTGGCTAATAAAATCAAAAGGGGAAATCAAGGGGCTCAGAGTCAGAGTGTCCAACACTGTCTGATTGACCGGTGTATCCCTATGTCTCCTCCTTGTCTCTGTGTGTGTGTGCGTGTGTGCCTCTGGGTGTCTGTGTGTCTGTGTGTAAAGAGGACCTGGCCATGCCATCGTGGGTGGAGATGCCCCAAGCAGGATCAGGCTGATGAGGGTTTAGATGTCTGGTGGGCAAGTCATGTTCACACCCCTGTTTAAGGCTGGTTAAGTGGAATAGGGTGTAAGGTCTACACCCTTCTGCCCAGGGTTTATCCTGAGACCCTGAACGGATGGGTCCATGACCCAGGAGTGGGGCTAACAGTAACAGTAACCACTAACCTTGACCCTGACACTGACTGTGAGCCTGCCCCAAACCCTCACCCAAGCCCTGATCATGACCCTGACCCTGACCCTGACTGTGATCCTGACCTGAACCCTAAACCTAAACCTAAGCCTGACACTGACCCTGATGGGGACCCTGAACCTAAACCTAACTCTGACATTACCGTAACCATGACTCATACCTAACCATGACCATGGCCCTGACCCTAATCCTAACCCTGACGCTGACCTAACCCTGACCGTAACCCTATCTCTGGCCGTGACTGTGAACCTGATGCAAATCCTAAACCTAAAGGTAACTCTAACCATGATCCTAATAAGGACCCTGAACCTAAACCTAACGCTGACTGTGACCCTAACACTAACCCCTACCCTAAACCAAACCCTAACCCTGACCTTACGCTATCCCTAACCCTAACCATAACCCTACTACTAACTCTAACCCTAACCCGAATCCCAAAACCTACAGCCAAAACCTAACTGTGACACTCAACCAAACATTGACCCTAAACCAAAGCCTGACCCTAAACCTGACCCTGGCCCTGACCTTCAGAAGACCCTGACCCTGACCCTAATCCTAATCATGACACTAACACTGACCTCTACATAACCCTGTCCCTGACCTGAATGTGGACTTTAAACCAATACCTGAACCAGACCCTTAAAAGACACTTGTGCGAAACTTCACCCTGACCCTGACCCAGACCATGTCATTAACCTAACCCTGACCCTAACAGTGACCTCGACCCTGACCTGAACACTAAACCTGACCCTGACTGAGCCTGACCCTAACTCTAACCCTAAATGTAACTCAGACCCTGACACTAACATGGGCTGTACACCGAATCCTATTGCTGAACCTAACCCTAACACTAACCACTAACCCTACCACAGATGCTGACCCTAACAAGTTTTAACCCTAACGGTCAACCTAACGCTAACCCTAACACTAACTTTAAACTTTAACAATAACCCTGACCCCTACCTGACTATGATCATAACCCTACCCCTGAACTTTGCCTATACCAGACCCTGACCCTAAACCTGACTCTGGCCCTGACCCTAAACCTAACCATGATTCTAACACTTACCACTACATAACCCTGTCCCTGACCCGAATGTGGACTTTAAACCAATATCTGTCTTGACCGTAAAGCTGTCACTGGCCCTAGTCTTCACCCTGACCATGACCCTGACAAAGACCATAAACCTTACCCTGACCCTAACAGTGACGCTGACCCTGAACCTAACACTAACCCTGACACTGAATGGGAGCCTGGCCCTAACTCTAACCCTAAACGTAACCCTGACCCTGACACTAACACGGGCCCTGACCCGAAACCTAACGCTGAACCTAACCCTAAAACTAACCCCTAACATTATCCCTGAAACTGACCCTAACCCGGTCTAACCCTAAACCTCAACCTACCTCTAACCCTAACTATAACCCCACTTTAACAATAAACCTGACCCTGTCCCTGACCCTGATCATAACCCTAACTCTGAACTTTGCCTTTGTCAGACCTTAACCTTAAACCTGACCCTGGCCTTGAACTTAACACTGACCCTAACACTGTCTGTCAACCTAACTCTGACCCAATCCGTGATTCTGAACAGAATCGTAACCCTAAATCTAACCCTGATCTTGAACCTACTCATAAAACAGAACCTAAACATAAAGCTGACCTAACCCTAACCCTGACACTAAACCTGTCCCAAACCTAACCCTGACCGTGACATGAACCTTGCCCCCAAACCAAAACTTGAACCTGACCCTAAATCTGACCATGACCCTGAACCTGACCCTAAACCTAACCGTCACCCTAACACTGACCCTGACTCTGAGCGTAACGCTAACCGTGACCCTACTAAGAGCCTGACCCTAAACCTAACCATGAACCTAACCCTAACCCTGACCCCTACCCTAAGCCTTACGCTACCCCTGACCCCAACGACGTCTAACCCTAACCCTCTGCCTGTCCTCCGTCCACTTGTGATCTCTCTCTGTCAAATAAATAATAAATAAAACCTTAAAAAAAAAACAATGACTCTACTTTTAAATAATATCTTAAAAGGGGCACCTGGGTGGCTCAGTGGGTTAAAAAGACTTGTAGACCAGTGGATTAGAGTAGAGTGCCCAGATATGGACCATCAAATCTATGGTCAAAAAATCTTTGACAAAGCAGAACAAATTACACAGTGGAAAAAAGACATCCTCTTCAATCAATGATGCTGGAAAAATTGGACAGCTATGTATGGAAGAATGACACTCAACCATTCTCTTATACCATACATAAAGATAAATTCGAAATGGACAAACGACCACAACGTGAGGCAGGAATCTATCAAAATCCTAGAGGAGAACATAGGCAGTAACCTCTTGGACACTGGCCACAGCAAATTCTTTCAAGACATGTCCCCAAAGACAAAGGAAACAAAAGCAAAAAATGAACTTTTGGGACTTCATCAAGATCAAAAGTTTCTGCACAGCAAAGGAAACCGTCAACAAAATGAAGAGACAACCCACGGAATTGGAGAAGATTTTCACAAAGGACATTACAGATAAAGGGCTGATATCCAAGATCTATAAAGAACTCCTCAAACTCAACACACACAAAACAGATAATCATGTCAAAAAAATGGGCAGAAGACATGAACAGACACTTCTCCAAAGAAGACATACAAATGGCAAACAGATGCATGAGAAAATGTTCATCATCATTAGCCATCAGGGAGATTCAAATCAAAAGCACATTGGGGATACCACCTTACACAGTTAGAAGGGCCAAAATTAAGAAGGCAATAAACAACAAGTGTTGGAGAGGATGTGGAGAATGGGGAACCCTCTTACACTATCGGTGAGAATGCCAGTTGGTGCAGCTACTTTGGGATACAGTGTGGAGACTCCTTAAGAAATTAAAATTAGAGCTACCCTATGACCCTGCAATTGCACTACAGAGTATTTACCCCTAAGATACAGATGCAGTGAAAAGAAGGGACATCTGTACCCTAATGTTTATAGCAGCAATGGCCACAGTCATTAAACATTGGAAAGAACCAAGATGACCTTCAATGGATGAATGGATAAAGAAGATATGATCCATTTTTACAATGGAGTATTATGCTTCCTTCTGAAAGGAAGGATACCCAACTTTTGTATCAACATGGATGGGACTAGAGGAGATAATCCTGAGTGGAATAATTCAAGCAGAGATTGTCAATTTTCATATGGTTTCACTTAATTGTGGAGCATAAAGAATAACACAGAAGACACTGGGTGATCAAAGAGGAGAAGTGAGTGGGGGGAAATTGGAGGGGGAGACAAACCATGAGAGACTCTGAGAAACAAACTGAGAGTTTTGAGAGGAGGGGGCAGAGGGTTGGGTAAGCCTGTTAATGGGAGTTATGGAGGGCACATATTGCATGGAGCACTGGGTGTGGTGCATAAACAGTGAATTTTGGAACCCTGAAAAAAATAAATTAAAAATGACAACAACTCCTTTTCCAAACATGTGGTAGGAGTCCCCCAAATGATTGGAAGCAGCCTCCAATAGAGATCAATCCACTGCATGTTGAAGGTCCTCCCACTTCAAAAAGACCAAGAAATATCCAATCCCAAAACAAAGTAAGGGCCAGCTCCACCTCATGGAATACCACCTGCTCTCCCTTAGATAGTGTGCTGTTGCTTTAATAAACCTGCCTTCTGCTTTCACTTGGGCATTGATCTCTAATTCTCACGGGCCAACAATAAAAATAATGATGGTTTACCATTACAATTCATAGGAAAGGAGGTACAGGGAAATTGAATGAAAGGGAATAACAAAGTAGGTACATAAGTCAATCTTCCTTGTAAAAAAATTAACCTGAAAGTGCGTTTCTGCCACCTCTCTCCTGTTTGATATGATAAAGAATGACCACGATACATGAATTATAGTTCGGGATTTTGAAAAGCATAATAGCTTTATACCAACACTTGAGCTTTTATTTATTTATTTATTTATTGCTAACAAGATAGCTCGATTTGATATGCGGTTCTTGACAACCAACCTCAGAAGAAATTCCATCTTCATGAGAAGTCAGAAAGAACCACAAACCAAACCTCAAAATAGATTCAAAGAGAAAATACTCTTAAAAAAATTTCCCTTCCTGGGGCACCCGAGTAGCTCAGTGAGTTTGGCTCCCTGGGCCTTTGCGTTTGGCTCAGGTCATGATCCTAGGGTCCTGGGATTGAGCCCCATGTCTGGCTCTCTGCTCAGCAGGGAGCCTGCTTCCACTTCTCTCTCTGCCTGCTCTCTGCCTACTTGTGATCTCTGTATGTCAAATAAATAAATAAAATCTTTAAAAAAAGATTTCCTTTGTGCACCTGGGTGGCAGAGTGAGTTAAAGCCTCTGCCTTTGGCTCAGGTCATGATTCCAGGGTCCTGGGATCGAGCCCCACATCAGGCTCACTCCTCAGCAGGGAGCCTGTTTCTTCCTCTCTCTCTGCTTGCCCCTCTTCCTACTTGTGATCTCTATCAAATAAATAAATAAAATCTTTAAAACTAAAATTTCCCTTCCTATCAGAAGCAGACCAAACCACTAACAAATTCCCCAGAAAGCTTCATCTAAAAGGTTGTACTTTCTTCAGACACCCAGCAGGACCTTCTTCTCTGGGACTGGTATTTCTTCAATGGCCTATTCCAGAGAATAAGACTCTAAACTACTGAGCGCCAAGGGCCTCAGAACCACGAAAGAGATGATGAGGGGCACAAAGCATGCCTCTGGTCACCAAGAGGGTATGTAAACATTTGCTGCTTTTCTGCATTTTTCAAAGCTGAGTTTTTAGCTGGTGGCAGCTCCTTTAGGATAAATTGCTGATACCGTATAGTAAAAGCTATTATATGATCTTTTACAAACCATTTCCTATCTTTGCAATCTCATGTGCCAAGATAGACACGGATTATTTAAAACCCTGAAGAGAGTGCTATTGCATTTAAATTGCCTGTAACCTTCGTGTAATAGATTTATGATTGATGATAGATTTAGTTAAAATATAACTGTTTTAAATATTTATTCTTAGTAAACCATTTCAAACTATGCTCATTTAAGTAAGTTGGTGCATAATCCCATTTCTATTAAAACATAGTGCAAGGACCAATGCCACGCTTCCGCGAGAACCCCAAGCTCTTTTTCTAGAATGTCCATAAAGTATGTGTCCTCTTTTCACTCCCTTTGTGGAGCACCTACCATGGAGGCCATGTAATAACCAATAACCAAAAAACAAACAAAAAACCCAAACATCCAGGTGGAAGTGATTTACGCGTGCCATCATGCAATGGCGGGCCCTGCCTGGAGACTAGGAGACTGCTCAAACAGATCGCGGGCAGGCATCTCAGCCCAGGCCTGTGCTGGGGAAGCTGGTTCCCAGCTTTGGGCACAATCAGGAAGCCAGTGAAGTGACCCGAGAGTGCAGCCGGCTTTAGGGCTGATGATCTTTTGGCAGCCAGGCAGCACTCGGACACCCGCTCGGGGAGCCAGGCTAGGAGGCTGCCCAGCGCTGGCGCTGGCCACGCTCGCAGGCCCCCGGGGCTTCGCCGGCGCCCATGCGCCGGGCCCGCGCCTCAAGGGCGGAGGGGGAGGGGGGCGGGGGCGGCCCGGAGAAGGGGCTTTGCTAATTGCGGAAGCGGGAAGTGAGCTCCCAGAGGACGCGGCGGAGAGTCTGAGAGGAGGTGGAGGGGCTGGCAGAGGAGGGGCGCCCAGCGCCACAATGCTGTGCTGCGGACCAGTCAGGACTCAGAACCCCCTTCCTCGCCGCCCCTGCACTCCCGTGCTCCAGCCCAGCCCCTGAGGCCGCGCTGTTCTGCTCCCGTGGCCCGCTGCCCCGCCCCGCCCCATGGCTTCTCCAGATGACCCTCTGGAGCAGGTAAAGTGACACCGCGCCGCGCCCTCATCTGGAGCAGAAAGCGCGGGCCACGAGCTCGCTGGGGTGTTGGGACCCAGCCTCCCGCGACCCCCGGGGCCGCGGGACCACCCCGGACGACACGCTGCACCCGGGACCCAACAGGGTTGGGCCGGGGACGGAGCCATGCAAGGTGCCCCCCCGCCAGCGAGTGCAATAGCCCCCATCGTTTGGCACCCCCACGCGCGGGTGCCCAGGACCCCCTTCCCTCATCCCGAGCCTTGGACCCGCCACTTTTGTTCTGGAGTTGGGATCCCAGGTGGAAACTAGTCCCTCAGACCTCTCTGGCAGCAAGGAGCGCAGGGAGGGATTCTCGGTTTTTCCACCCTGGCTCTTCCTCTCTCCACATTCACATGCCTTCTGGCGTCCCTTTCCTCACCTCATTGTCACTTTTATTAAATGGTTTTGTTCTGCGTGTTGACCCGCAGAGCGATTTCATGAATGAATATACAGGAAACTAAGTCGGAGCCCACCTGTGAGAGCCCACCTGTGCAGGCCTTTCATTAGAATGGTCTCTGGTTCTAGCCTCAATTCAGAATACTGCGTGTACCTGAGGACCGAGTCCAGATGTTTCTTTCATCTCTGACTTGAATTTGAAATCCTAATGTCACTATGACCTGGGAAGCTGAGGTCCACAGCATCTTCATCTGAAATTCCACTAGAGCTCCCATTTACCTAGTGCCCAGCCTGAGTCTGTTTTCCACTACTGTCAGGGTTCTAGAAGTTCATGCACTGCCCACCACTGACAGTAGGGGCATCTCTCTGTCCAGATTTTCCCTTTACAAAGGAGGTCAGTTACAGGAGATTAGGGCCCACTCTAACGACCTCACTGTAATGTGATTGCATGTGTAAGGACTCTAGTTCCAAATAAGGTCACGTTCTGTGGTACCAGAGATAAGGACAGCAGCAAGGTTTCTGGGGGAAATGCAGGTCAGCTCTTAACAGTCCACTCTCTGGCTCCCCAAATTCGTGTCCTTCCCGTGTGCAAAATACCTTCACCCAATGCCCTCCAAAGCACTAATCATCCCAGAATCAACTCAAAATCTGAAATCTCATCTGTCCTCCTCCACTCAAAGACCCAGATCTCACCCAGACCATCGGACCTGAGGACTGCATCCAGAAGCCACAGTCTCCTGGTAAAGCCGCCCATCAGGTCCTGACATCACCCTCATTCGTCCCAGCAGCCGAGGGCCTACAGTTCCCAGAGACAGTTTCTCAGAGGAAGTTTGAAGACCACCTCACAGGATGTTCTTTGGGAGTGAATGAAGAGGGAAGGGGGTCAGAGCCTCCTGCCATTCCCAGGGCACGCAGAACCCAGAGAGTGAGGCCTTGGGTGCTTTCTAGTGACAGATTCAAGGCAATTCCTCGACTTTGGGACTTCAGAGTTAACTTAGTTTTCATTTGTGATTATTATTTTTGTGTGGGGTTCATAGCTTTTCTTTTGACCTATGGCTTTCACTCCCAGTTCTGAAGAAGCCCCTAAATCCTAACCCTGTTGAGGACTCCGAAAGCTCTCAGAGCAGCAGTACTGGGGGACAGTGTGGACACATGGTTTGGTTTCTCCTCTGACCTGATTCTGCGGCAGCCCCGCTCTTTCCTCCTCAGATTTCAGAGCAATAGCTGAAAAAGTGAAGAAAGGACCAGGGGGTCAGGAAGGTGGCCACCAATGAGTGACTTCTCTGGAGGGTGGCTGAGCTAGTGAGTGAGCATGTTAGTCCAGCTCTGCCTGCAGTCGGGATGGAGCTGAACAGGGGCCAAGAAAGGGGAGGAGGAGCAGAGAGCAGGGAGAAAGGGACCAAAGAGGAGATTCAGACGAAGGGAAGTAATTGGGAGGAGAGAAGAAACTCTAGAAGACAGGCATGTAAGAAAAGAAAAGGGATGAAGTGGGCATCAGGAAAGGGCACCACCAGGGAAGGAGAGAGGGGAAGGGAAGAGGGAGGGAGGGAGGAAAGAGGAAAGGAAGAAGGGAGGAGTCAGCACGCCAGGGCTCCCCCTGCATCTGAACAAGAGGTGGCTGGTCCAGCTTGTCAAACAGGGTGCTCACTCTTTGGTCCCAGTTTCTGCTCCCAGTGCTACTGGGCTTTGCAGCAAATTAATGACATATATAAAATTATAGGGAAAGGACACCTTCCATTCCATTATTAGTACAGCTTTTAAAATGGTCTCATGAGGCAGGTTTTCTAGCCATTGGCTGCGCAAGGCATGAGGCCTGTTAGTGATTATATTTTTTCCTCTGCAGAATGGGTCTTTCTACATTCCAGGTCATTTCTACAGCAATAAATAATTCGGCGATTCTCTCAGTGAGTTGTACTTTAGGTTTAAACAGCCAACTGTCTCTTAAAAAGGAAATTTGTTTAAAGTCCTTAAAAAAAAGAAGTCCTTTCAAAAAAATATTTTTTTAAATTTTTTATTTTTTAATTCCATAGGTTTACTCTGATCCTGGAACTTTGTCATTTGGACCTTCTCTGCTGATTAAAATATTCTTCATCATCAGCACCTACTGCTCTCCTCTCCTGGTGGCCTCTCCGGAAGGTGTCTTCTCTAGCTCTTCTAGCAGGAGATGGGCACTTCCCCTCTACCCCTGTTGCCAGACCAACCTTACCTATCCTGCAGGGTCAGTCGGCCTGGCCTTTTATCTGGTGTTCTCTTCTGAGTGGTTAGTTTTTCATAGATACTGTGCTTTGCTTTTGTCAGGATTTACTCTGGACTATAAAAACCCTTTCTTGTGCCTCTGAAGCCTAAGAAACAGTCCTGATGAGAGAACCAGGAACTCGAACAGATCATGTTTATACTGAATGTTCTGTCCAAAATGAAAAATACATTTCTGAGGAGCCTCGAGATCTCTGAGAAGGGAAGTTTCACCAACTCTGTCATGTAGGGACATCAGTTCCGATTCTGTGTCCATTTTCCTCCTTTCCCAGCTAATAATTCTCTACCTCAGAAAGCCCACTCTCTACCGTTTCCTCTCTCAAAGGCAGTTGCTCTTAGAGTCTGCACATGGCACTTGGGGCATGCTGGTCGTTGGCTACTGCCCTCTGTACCTTGGGTCTAACAGCTGCGGGGCATCAAGATGAGAATGTGTCTTGTTCTAAGACTTAATATAGTTTGGGGCACATGGGAAGCAATAATCACTTATTTTCTTGATCCAAGTGTTGGACATTTCTTAATTATTCTAGTTCCACAGTTTATTTGTTCTACGATTTGTCCCCCCGCCCCTTTTAATATCTCTAAAGGTGGCACTCACTTTGCACTTGATGACATATCTTAGTTTAACTGACAGCATTTCTCTTTCTTAGTCGAACATAAACTATACTGCATCTTACCCTGATGAAAGCTAGGATGCAATTAAATACACTATTATGGTTACGATTCTGATATTTGAAATCGTCCGGTAGCTCCCTGTGCCCCTACAGTGTAGTACCTCACCTCCTCGACATAGTATACAAACCATCTCAGCCCCAGTGTTAACCCCTGGGCTCAGCCTCCATCCCCAGGTGATGCTGTGAGATCAGCTGTCGGTTGTCATGAACTTGCTGTACTTTCCCGAATGCACTGTGCTGCCTCCTGGCACTTTGAAACTTGACACACTCATCCTCACTCCTTGCTTTGCCCTGGTCTATCACCTCCCCTGAAAATCTGTTCCTAAGTGGCTTTTCCCAGCTCCAACCTACCCTTGGCAGTCTTTTCTCTCCTGTGGTAAAGCCTGTCTCACTGCACCGTGGACATGCCCGTTGTCCCACTGAGAAGAGAAAAGGGACAGTGAGGGCCCCCCAGCATTTGCAGCTCTAGTACAGAGCCCCATGCCTGGCTTGCAGGAAATGCCAGATCCTGAGGACAAACGGAGATCATCCTCTGGCTAAAACCAGCTCTTCTTTGCCTACCGCAGGATCTGGATCAATAAAGAGCAGCCAGTTATTGTTGCTGTTTTTCTAGGGATTTTTTCCCCATATACTTCCCAGGTCTTTACTCTTTGTATAGCACTTTAATTCAGGCTTCAACCACCTCCTAGTCGGATTAGGTGAAATCATTTTCCTTCCCATATCCTCGATGTATTTCACACCTAGTAATTCTTTTTTTAAAGATGTTATTTACCCATTTGACAGATCACAAGTAGGTAGAGAGAAAGACAGAGGGGGTGGGGGGATGCAGGCTCCCCGCTGAGCAGAGAGTCAGATGTGGCGCTCCATCCCAGGATCCTGAAATCATGACCTGAGCCTAAGGCAGAGGCCTAAAGCCCTGAGCCTCCCAGGAACCCCATATCTGGTAATTTATAATCAACGTGGATTTGCTGCATCAAATAGTTCCTTCTTCTTCAAATATAAATATGTAAATATATTGATCAAGTCTGGCGCATGTCTTAGGAGAATGCCATACCTTTAGTAGCAAACATGAAATCTTGGCCATTGGTTTTGATTTTTGTTTTGGTTTGATTTGGTTCGGTTTTTGTAATTTTAAAAATCCCTCCAACCCTTGTCTCTGTCTAACCTGATTGCTTTCAGCTGTTTCTGCAACAAAGGTGTCTGGGCAGGGAAAACTCTCATTGTTTACAGTGGCGCCCCCTTCTGAACACGTTGTTTATAAAAAGATTTTTTTTTTTTTTTTTTTGGCTATGGTAAATGTGGAACAACAATGAGGTATTTCAAAGAGGTGAACCACAGATAAATTTCTCTAAGGGTGGGGTGAGGGTTACTCAAAAAGGAACTTGACAAGGCTTTTAAAGGTATCGACAATCATTATAACATAACGTGACTGATTGTTACCGTGCTCTTAACTGGGCAAACACTTGTTGGCTTCCAAGATAGACTGACTTAGTTGAGATGATTCTAGCGGCCTTCTAGCACAGGGTCTCATGAGGCAGGGATTCTAGCCACTGGCTGTGCAAGGCATGAGGCCTGTTAGTGATTCTCTTTTTTCCTCTGCAGAATGGGTCTTTCTAAATTCCAGGTCCTTTCTACCCCAATAAATAATGCAGCGATTCTCTCAGTGAGTTGTACTTTTGGTTTAAATAGCCAACTATCTCTTAAAAAGGACTTTTGTTTAAAGTCCTTTGAAAAAAAATTCCTTTCAAAAAAATATATATTTTTTTATTTTTTACATTTTAATGCCATTTGTTTACTCTGTTCCTGGAACTTTGTCATTTTGACCTTCTCTGCTGATTAAAATATTCTTCATCATCAGCACCTACTGCTCTCCTCTCCTGGTGGTCTCTCGGGAAGGGGTCTTCTCTAGCTCTTCTAGCAGGAGATGGGCACTTCCCCTCTACCCCTGTTGCCGGACCAACCTTACCTATCCTGCAGAGTCAGGTAGGCCTGGCCTTTTATCTGTTGTTCTCTTCTGAGTGGTTAGTTTTTCATAGATACTGTGCTTTGCTTTTGTCAGGATTGACCCTGGACTATCAAAACCCTTTTCTTGTGCCAGTGAAGCCTAAGAAACAGTCCTGATGAGAGAACCAGAAACTCGAACAGATCATATTTATCCTGAATGTTCCGTCCAAAATGAAAAATACATTTCTGAGGAGCCTCGAGATCTCTGAGAAGGGAAGTTTCACCAACTCTGTCATGTAGGGGCATCAGTTCCGATTTGTGTCCATTTTCCTCCTTTCCCAGCTAATAATTCTCTACCTCAGAAAGCCCACTCTCTACCGTTTCCTCACTCAAAGGCAGTTGCTCTTAGAGTCTGCACATGGCACTTGGGGCATGCTGGTCGTTGGCTACTGCCCTCTGTACCTCGGGTCTAACAGCTGCGGGGCATCAATATGAGAATGTGTCTTGTTCTAAGACTTAACATAGTTTGGGGCACATAGGAAGCAATAATCACTTATTTTCTTGATCCAAGTGTTGGACCTTTCTTAATTATTCTAGTTCCACAGTTACTTGTTCTTCGATTTGTCCCCCCCCCCTTTTAATATCTCTTAAGGTGGCACTCACCTTGCACTTGATGTCATATCTTAGTTTAACTGACAGCATTTCTCTTTCTTAGTCGAACAGAAACTATACTGCTTCTTACCCTTGATGAAAGCTAGGATGCAATTAAATACACTATTATGGTTACAATTCTGATATTTGAAATCGTCCAGTTGCTCCCTGTGCCCCTACAGTGTAGTACCTCACCTCCTCGGCATAGTATACAAACCATCTCTGCCCCAGTGTTAACCCCGGGGCTCAGCCTCCATCCCCAGGTGATGCTGTGAGATCAGCTGTCAGTTGTCATGAACTTGCTGTACTTTCCCGAATGCACTGTGCTGCCTCCTGGCACTTTGAAACTTGACACACTCATCCTCACTCTTTGCTTTGCCCTGGTCTATCACCTCCCCTGAAAATCTGTTCCTAAGAGGCTTTTCCCAACTCCAACCTACCCTTGGCAGTCTTTTCTCTCCCTGTGGTAAAGCCTGTCTCACTGCACCATGGACATGCCCGTTGTCCCACTGAGAAGAGAAAAGGGACAGTGAGGGCCCCCCAGCATTTGCAGCTCTAGTGCAGAGCCCCATGCCTGGCTTGCAGGAAATGCCAGATCCTGAAGACAAACGGAGATCATCCTCTGGCTAAAACCAGCTCTTCTTTGCCTACCGCAGGATCTGGATCAATAAAGAGCAGCCAGTTATTATTGCTGTTTTTCTAGGGATTTTTTCCCCATATATTTCCCAGGTCTTTACTCGTTTTATAGCACTTTAATTCAGGCTTCAACCACTTCCTAGTCGGATCAGGTGAAATCATTTTCCTTCCCATATCCTCGATGTATTTCACACCTAGTAATTCTTTTTTTAAAGATGTTATTTACCCATTTGACAGATCACAAGTAGGTAGAGAGAAAGACAGAGGGGGTGGGGGGATGCAGGCTCCCCGCTGAGCAGAGAGTCAGATGTGGCGCTCCATCCCAGGATCCTGAAATCATGACCTGAGCCTAAGGCAGAGGCCTAAAGCCCTGAGCCTCCCAGGAGCCCCATATCTGGTAATTTATAATCAACATGGATTTTCTGCATCAAATAGTTCCTTCTTCTTCAAATATAAATATGTAAATATATTGATCAAGTCTGGCGCATGTCTTAGGAGAATGCCATACCTTTAGTAGCAAACATGAAAGGCCATTGGTTTTGATTTTTGTTTTGGTTTGATTTGGTTCGGTTTTTGTAATTTTAAAAATCCCTCCAGCCCTTGGCTCTGTCTGACCTGATTGCTTTCAGCTGTTTCTGCAACAAAGGTGTCTGGGCAGGGAAAACTCTCATTGTTTACAGTGGCGCCCCCTTCTGAACACGTTGTTTATAAAAAGATTTTTTTTTTTTTTTTTGGCTATGGTAAATGTGGAACAACAATGAGGTATTTCAAAGAGGTGAACCACAGATAAATTTCTCTAAGGGTGGGGTGAGGGTTACTCAAAAAGGAACTTGACAAGGCTTTTAAAAGTATCGACAATCATTATACCATAACGTGACTGATTGTTACCGTGCTCTTAACTGGGCAAACACTTGTTGGCTTCCAAGATAGACTGACTTAGTTGAGATGATTCTAGCGGCCTTCTAGCACAGGGTCTCATGAGGCAGGGATTCTAGCCACTGGCTGTGCAAGGCATGAGGCCTGTTAGTGATTCTCTTTTTTCCTCTGCAGAATGGGTCTTTCTACATTCCAGGTCCTTTCTACCCCAATAAATAATGCAGCGATTCTCTCAGTGAGTTGTACTTTTGGTTTAAATAGCCAACTATCTCTTAAAAAGGACTTTTGTTTAAAGTCCTTTGAAAAAAAATTCCTTTCAAAAAAATATATATTTTTTTATTTTTTACATTTTAATGCCATTTGTTTACTCTGTTCCTGGAACTTTGTCATTTTGACCTTCTCTGCTGATTAAAATATTCTTCATCATCAGCACCTACTGCTCTCCTCTCCTGGTGGTCTCTCGGGAAGGGGTCTTCTCTAGCTCTTCTAGCAGGAGATGGGCACTTCCCCTCTACCCCTGTTGCCGGACCAACCTTACCTATCCTGCAGGGTCAGGTAGGCCTGGCCTTTTATCTGATGTTCTCTTCTGAGTGGTTAGTTTTTCATAGATACTGTGCTTTGCTTTTGTCAGGATTGACCCTGGACTATCAAAACCCTTTTCTTGTGCCAGTGAAGCCTAAGAAACAGTCCTGATGAGAGAACCAGAAACTCAAACAGATCATACTTATCCTCAATGTTCCGTCCAAAATGAAAAATACATTTCTGAGGAGCCTCGAGATCTCTGAGAAGGGTAGTTTCACCAACTCTGTCATGTAGGGGCATCAGTTCCGATTTGTGTCCATTTTCCTCCTTTCCCAGCTAATAATTCTCTACCTCAGAAAGCCCACTCTCTACCGTTTACTCACTCAAAGGCAGTTGCTCTTAGAGTCTGCACATGGCACTTGGGGCATGCTGGTCATTGGCTACTGCCCTCTGTACCTCGGGTCTAACAGCTGCGGGGCATCAAGATGAGAAAGTGTCTTGTTCTAAGACTTAATATAGTTTGGGGCACACGGGAAGCAATAATCACTTATATTCTTGATCCAAGTGTTGGACCTTTCTTAATTATTCTAGTTCCACAGTTTACTTGTTCTACGATTTGCCCCCCCCTTTTAATATCTCTTAAGGTGGCACTCACCTTGCACTTGATGACCTATCTTAGTTTAACTGACAGCATTTCTCTTTCTTAGTCGAACAGAAACTAGAGTGTATCTTACCCTGATGAAAGCTAGGATGCAATTAAATACACTATTATGGTTAGAATTCTGATATTTGAAATCGTCCGGTAGCTCCCTGTGCCCCTACAGTGTAGTACCTCACCTCCTCGGCATAGTATACAAACCATCTCAGCCCCAGTGTTAACCCCGGGGCTCAGCCTCCATCCCCACGTGATGCTGTGAGATCAGCTGTCGGTTGTCATGAACTTGCTGTAGTTTCCCGAATGCACTGTGCTGCCTCCTGGCACTTTGAAACTTGACGCACTCATCCTCACTCCTTGCTTGCCCTGGTCTATCACCTCCCCTGAAAATCTGTTCCTAAGTGGCTTTTCCCAGCTCCAACCTACCCTTGGCAGTCTTTTCTCTCCCTGTGGTAAAGCCTGTCTCACTGCACCATGGACATGCCCGTTGTCCCACTGAGAAGAGAAAAGGGACAGGGAGGGCCCCCCAGCATTTGCAGCTCTAGTGCAGAGCCCCATGCCTGGCTTGCATGAAATGCCAGATCATGAAGACAAACGGAGATCATCCTCTGGCTAAAACCAGCTCTTCTTTGTCTACCGCAGAATCTGGATCAATAAAGAGTAGTCAGTTATTATTACTGGTTTTCTAGGGATGTTCTCCCCATATATTTCCCAGGTCTTTACTCTTTTTATAGCACTTTAATTCAGGCTTCAACCACTTCCTTTTGGCTATGGTAAATGTGGAACAACAATGAGGTATTTCAAAGAGGTGAACCACAGATAAATTTCTCTAAGGGTGGGGTGAGGGTTACTCAAAAAGGAACTTGACAAGGCTTTTAAAGGTATCGACAATCATTATACCATAACGTGACTGATTGTTACCGTGCTCTTAACTGGGCAAACACTTGTTGGCTTCCAAGATAGACTAACTTACTTGAGATGATTCTAGCGGCCTTCTAGCACAGGGTCTCATGAGGCAGGGATTCTAGCCACTGGCTGTGCAAGGCATGAGGCCTGTTAGTGATTCTCTTTTTTCCTCTGCAGAATGGGTCTTTCTACATTCCAGGTCCTTTCTACCCCAATAAATAATGCAGCGATTCTCTCAGTGAGTTGTACTTTTGGTTTAAATAGCCAACTGTCTCTTAAAAACGACTTTTGTTTAAAGTCCTTTCAAAAAAAAAGTCCTTTCAAAAAAATCTTTTTTTTTTAATTTTTTACATTTTAATGCCATTTGTTTACTCTGTTCCTGGAACTTTGTCATTCTGACCTTCTCTGCTGATTAAAATATTCTTCATCATCAGCACCTACTGCTCTCCTCTCCTGGTGGTCTCTCGGGAAGGGGTCTTCTCTAGCTCTTCTAGCAGGAGATGGGCACTTCCCCTCTACCCCTGTTGCCGGACCAACCTTACCTATCCTGCAGGGTCAGGTAGGCCTGGCCTTTTATCTGATGTTCTCTTCTGAGTGGTTAGTTTTTCATAGATTCTGTGCTTTGCTTTTGTCAGGATTGACCCTGGACTATCAAAACCCTTTTCTTGTGCCAGTGAAGCCTAAGAAACAGTCCTGATGAGAGAACCAGAAACTCGAACACATCATATTTATCCTGAATGTTCCGTCCAAAATGAAAAATACATTTCTGAGGAGCCTCGAGATCTCTGAGAAGGGAAGTTTCACCAACTCTGTCATGTAGGGGCATCAGTTCCGATTCAGTGTCCATTTTCCTCCTTTCCCAGCTAATAATTCTCTACCTCAGAAAGCCCACTCTCTACCGTTTCCTCACTCAAAGGCAGTTGCTCTTAGAGTCTGCACATGGCACTTGGGGCATGCTGGTCGTTGGCTACTGCCCTCTGTACCTTGGGTCTAACAGCTGCGGGGCATCAAGATGAGAATGTGTCTTGTTCTAAGACTTAACATAGTTTGAGGCACATGGGAAGCAATAATCACTTATTTTCTTGATCCAAGTGTTGGACCTTTCTTAATCATTCTAGTTCCACAGTTTACTTGTTCTACGATTTGTCCCCCCCCCTTTTAATATCTCTTAAGGTGGCACTCAACTTGCCCTTGATGACATACCTTAGTTTAACTGACAGCATTTCTATTTCTTAGTCGAACATAAACTATACTGCATCTTACCCTTGATGAAAGCTAGGATGCAATTAAATACACTATTATGGTTACAATTCTGATATTTGAAATCGTCCAGTAGCTCCCTGTGCCCCTACAGTGTAGTACCTCACCTCCTCGGCATAGTATACAAACCATCTCAGCCCCAGTGTTAACCCCGGGGCTCAGCCTCCATCCCCAGGTGATGCTGTGAGATCAGCTGTCGGTTGTCATGAACTTGCTGTACTTTCCCGAATGCACTGTGCTGCCTCCTGGCACTTTGAAACTTGACACACTCATCCTCACTCTTTGCTTTGCCCTGGTCTATCACCTCCCCTGAAAATCTGTTCCTAAGAGGCTTTTCCCAGCTCCAACCTACCCTTCGCAGTCTTTTCTCTCCCTGTGGTGAAGCCTGTCTCAGTGCACCATGGACATGCCCGTTGTCCCACTGAGAAGAGAAAAGGGACAGTGAGAGCCCCCCAGCATTTGCAGCTCTAGTGCAGAGCCCCATGCCTGGCTTGCAGGAAATGCCAGATCCTGAAGACAAACGGAGATCATCCTCTGGCTAAAACCAGCTCTTCTTTGCCTACCGCAGGATCTGGATCAATAAAGAGCAGCCAGTTATTATTGCTGTTTTTCAAGGGATTTTTTCCCCATATATTTCCCAGGTCTTTACTCTTTTTATAGCACTTTAATTCAGGCTTCAACCAATTCCTAGTCTGATCAGGTGAAATCATTTTCCTTCCCATACCCTCGATGTATTTCACACCTAGTAATTCTTTTTTCAAAGGTCTAATTTACCGATTTGACAGATCACAAGTTGGTAGAGAGAAAGACAGAGGGGGTGGGGGGATGCAGGCTCCCCGCTGAGCAGAGAGCCAGATGTGGCACTCCATCCCAGGACCCTGAAATCATGACCTGAGCCGAAGGCAGAGGCCTAAAGCCCTGAGCCACCAAGGAGCCCAATATCTGTTAATTTATAATCAACGTGGATTTGCTTCATCAAATAGTTCCTTCTTCTTCAAATATAAATATGTAAATATATTGATCAAGTCTGGCGCATGTCTTAGGAGAATGTCATACCTTTAGTAGCAAACATGAAATCTTGGCCATTGGTTTTGATTTTTGTTTTGGGTTGATTTGGTTCGGTTTTTGTAATTTTAAAAATCCCTCCAGCCCTTGGCTCTGTCTGACCTGTTTGCTTTCAGCTGTTTCTGCAACAAAGGTGTTTGGGCAGGGAAAACTCTCATTGTTTACAGTGGCGCCCCCTTCTGAACACGTTGTTTATAAAAAGATTTTTTTTTTTTTTTTTTTTGCTATGGTAAATGTGGAACAACAATGAGGTATTTCAAAGAGGTGAACCACAGAGAAATTTCTCTAAGGGTGGGGTGAGGGTTACTCAAAAAGGAACTTGACAAGGCTTTTAAAGGTATCGACAATCATTATACCATAACGTGACTGATTGTTACCGTGCTCTTAACTGGGCAAACACTTGTTGGCTTCCAAGATAGACTAACTTACTTGAGATGATTCTAGCGGCCTTCTAGCACAGGGTCTCATGAGGCAGGGATTCTAGCCACTGGCTGTGCAAGGCATGAGGCCTGTTAGTGATTCTCTTTTTTCCTCTGCAGAATGGGTCTTTCTAAATTCCAGGTCCTTTCTACCCCAATAAATAATGCAGCGATTCTCTCAGTGAGTTGTACTTTTGGTTTAAATAGCCAACTATCTCTTAAAAAGGACTTTTCTTTAAAGTCCTTTTAAAAAAAAAAAAAGTCCTTTCAAAAAAATCTTTTTTTTTTATTTTTTACATTTTAATGCCATTTGTTTACTCTGTTCCTGGAACTTTGTCATTTTGACCTTCTCTGCTGATTAAAATATTCTTCATCATCAGCACCTACTGCTCTCCTCTCCTGGTGGTCTCTCGGGAAGGGGTCTTCTCTAGCTCTTCTAGCAGGAGATGGGCACTTCCCCTCTACCCCTGTTGCCGGACCAACCTTACCTATCCTGCAGGGTCAGGTCGGCCTGGCCTTTTATCTGTTGTTCTCTTCTGAGTGGTTAGTTTTTCATAGATTCTGTGCTTTGCTTTTGTCAGGATTGACCCTGGACTATCAAAACCCTTTTCTTGTACCAGTGAAGCCTAAGAAACAGTCCTGATGAGAGAACCAGAAACTCGAACAGATCATATTTATCCTGAATGTTCCGTCCAAAATGAAAAATACATTTCTGAGGAGCCTCGAGATCTCTGAGAAGGGAAGTTTCACCAATCTGCCATGTAGGGGCATCAGTTCCGATTCAGTGTCCATTTTCCTCCTTTCCCAGCTAATAATTCTCTACCTCAGAAAGCCCACTCTCAACCGTTTCCTCTCTCAAAGGCAGTTGCTCTTAGAGTCTGCACATGGCACTTGGGGCATGCTGGTCGTTGGCTACTGGCCTCTGTACCTTGGGTCTAACAGCTGCGGGGCATCAAGATGAGAATGTGTCTTGTTCTAAGACTTAATATAGTTTGGGGCACATGGGAAGCAATAATCACTTATTTTGTAGATCCAAGTGTTCGACCTTTCTTAATTATTCTAGTTCCACAGTTTACTTGTTCTACGATTTGTCACCCCCCCCTTTTAATATCTCTTAAGGTGGCACTCAACTTACACTTGATGACATATCTTATTTTAACCTACAGCATTTCTCTTTCTTAGTCGAACATAATCTATAGTGCATCTTACGCTGATAAAAGCTAGGATGCAATTAAATACACTATTATGGTTACAATTCTGATATTTGAAATTGTCCGGTAGCTCCCTTGCCCCTACAGTGTAGTACCTCACCTCCTAGGCATAGTATACAAACCATCTCAGCCCCAGTGTTAACCCCTGGGCTCAGCCTCCATCCCCAGGTGATGCTGTGAGATCAGCTGTCGGTTGTCATGAACTTGCTGTAGTTTCCCGAATGCACTGTGCTGCCTCCTGGCACTTTGAAACTTAACACACTCATCCTCACTCTTTGCTTTGCCCTGGTCTATCAGCTCCCCTGAAAATCAGTTCCTAAGTGGCTTTTCCCAGCTCTAACCTATCCTTGGCAGTCTTTTCTCTCCCTGTGGTAAAGCCTGTCTCACTGCACCATGGACATGCCTGTTGTCCCACTGAGAAGAGAAAAGGGACAGTGAGGGCCCCCCAGCATTTGCAGCTCTAGTGCAGAGCCCCATGCCTGGCTTGCAGGAAATGCCAGATCTTGAAGACAAACGGAGATCATCCTCTGGCTAAAACCAGCTCTTCTTTGCCTACCGCAGGATCTGGATCAATAAAGAGCAGCCAGTGATTATTGCTGTTTTTCAAGGGATTTTTTCCCCATATATTTCCCAGGTCTTTACTCTTCTTATAGCACTTTAATTCAGGCTTCAACCACTTCCTAGTCTGATCAGGTAAGATCATTTTCCTTCGCGTACCCTCGATGTATTTCACACCTAGTAATTCTTTTTTTAAAGATCTTATTTACCCATTTGACAGATCACAAGTTGGTAGAGGGGTTGGGGGGATGCAGGCTCCCCGCTGAGCAGAGAGCCTGATATGGCGCTCCTTCCCAGGTCCCTGAAATCATGACCTGAGCAGAAGGCAGAGGCCTAAAGCACTGAGCCACCAAGGAGCCCAATATCTGGTAATTTATATTCAACGTGGATTTGCTGCATCAAATAGTTCCTTCTTCCTCAAATATAAATATGTAAATATATTGATCAAGTCTGGCGCATGTCTTAGGAGAATGCCATACCTTTAGTAGCAAACATGAAATCTTGGCCATTGGTTTTGATTGTTGTTTTGGTTTGATTTGGTTCGGTTTTTGTAATTTTAAAAATCCCTCCAGCCCTTGGCTCTGTCTGACCTGATTGCTTTCAGCTGTTTCTGCAAAAAAGGTTTCTGGGCAGGGAAAACTCTCATTGTTTACAGTGGCGCCCCCTTCTGAACACGTTGTTTAAAAAAATTTTTTTTTTTTTTTTGGCTATGGTAAATGTTGAACAACAATGAGGTATTTCAAAGAGGTGAACCACAGATAAATTTCTCTAAGGGTGGGGTGAGGGTTACTCAAAAAGGAACTTGACAAGGCTTTTAAAGATATCGACAATCATTATAACATAACGTGACTGATTGTTACCGTGCTCTTAACTGGGCAAACACTTGTTGGCTTCCAAGATAGACTAATATAGTTGAGATGGTTCTAGCGGCTTTTAGCACAGGGTCTCATGAGGCAGGGATTCTAGCCACTGGCTGTGCAAGGCATGAGGCCTGTTAGTGATTCTCCTTTTTCCTCTGCAGAATGGGTCTTTCTACATTCCAGGTCCTTTCTACCCCAATAAATAATGCAGCGATTCTCTCAGTGAGTTGTACTTTTGGTTTAAACAGCCAACTGTCTCTTAAAAAGGACTTTTCTTTAAAGTCCTTTAAAAAAAAATAAGTCCTTTCAAAAATATCTTTTTTTTTTATTTTTTACATTTTAATGCCATTTTTTTACTCTGTTCCTAGAACTTTGTCATTTTGACCTTCTCTGCTGATTAAAATATTCTTCATCATCAGCACCTACTGCTCTCCTCTTCTGGTGGTCTCTCGGGAAGGGGTCTTCTCCTGCTCTTCTAGCAGGAGATGGGCACTTCCCCTCTACCCCTGTTGCCGGACCAACCTTACCTATCCTGCAGGGTCAGGTAGGCCTGGCCTTTTATCTGTTGTTCTCTTCTGAGTGGTTAGTTTTTCATAGATTCTGTGCTTTGCTTTTGTCAGGATTGACCCTGGACTATCAAAACCCTTTTCTTGTACCAGTGAAGCCTAAGAAACAGTCCTGATGAGAGAACCAGAAACTCGAACAGATCATATTTATCCTGAATGTTCCGTCCAAAATGAAAAATACATTTCTGAGGAGCCTCGAGATCTCTGAGAAGGGAAGTTTCACCAATCTGCCATGTAGGGGTAAGCGTTCCGATTCAGTGTCCATTTTCCTCCTTTCCCAGCTAATAATTCTCTACCTCAGAAAGCCCACTCTCAACCGTTTCCTCTCTCAAAGGCAGTTGCTCTTAGAGTCTGCACATGGCACTTGGGGCATGCTGGTCGTTGGCTACTGGCCTCTGTACCTTGGGTCTAACAGCTGCGGGGCATCAAGATGAGAATGTGTCTTGTTCTAAGACTTAATATAGTTTGGGGCACATGGGAAGCAATAATCACTTATTTTGTTGATCCAAGTGTTCGACCTTTCTTAATTATTCTAGTTCCACAGTTTACTTGTTCTACGATTTGTCCCCCCCCCTTTTAATATCTCTTAAGGTGGCACTCAACTTACACTTGATGACATATCTTATTTTAACTGACAGCATTTCTCTTTCTTAGTCGAACATAATCTATAGTGCATCTTACGCTGATGAAAGCTAGGATGCAATTAAATACACTATTATGGTTAAAATTCTGATATTTGAAATCGTCCGGTAGCTCCCTGTGCCCCTACAGTGTAGTACCTCACCTCCTCGGCATAGTATACAAACCATCTCAGCCCCAGTGTTAACCCCTGGGCTCAGCCTCCATCCCCAGGTGATGCTGTGAGATCAGCTGTCGGTTGTCATGAACTTGCTGTAGTTTCCCGAATGCACTGTGCTGCCTCCTGGCACTTTGAAACTTGACACACTCATCCTCACTCTTTGCTTTGCCCTGGTCTATCACCTCCCCTGAAAATCTGTTCCTAAGTGGTTTCCCAGCTCCAACCGACCCTTGGCAGTCTTTTCTCTCCCTGTGGTAAAGCCTGTCTCAGTGCACCATGGACATGCCTGTTGTCCCACTGAGAAGAGAAAAGGGGCAGTGAGGGCCCCCCAGCATTTGCAGCTCTAGTGCAGAGCCCCATGCCTGGCTTGCAGGAAATGCCAGATCCTGAAGGCAAACGGAGATCATCCTCTGGCTAAAACCAGCTCTTCTTTGCCTACCGCAGGATCTGGATCAATAAAGAGCAGCCAGTTATTATTGCTGTTTTTCAAGGGATTTTTTCCCCATATATTTCCCAGGTCTTTACTCTTCTTATAGCACTTTAATTCAGGCTTCAACCACTTCCTAGTCTGATCAGGTAAGATCATTTTCCTTCGCATACCCTCGATGTATTTCACACCTAGTAATTCTTTTTTTAAAGATCTTATTTACCCATTTGACAGATCACAAGTTGGTAGAGGGGTTGGGGGGATGCAGGCTCCCCGCTGAGCAGAGAGCCTGATATGGCGCTCCATCCCAGGTCCCTGAAATCATGACCTGAGCAGAAGGCAGAGGCCTAAAGCACTGAGCCACCAAGGAGCCCAATATCTGGTAATTTATATTCAACGTGGATTTGCTGCATCAAATAGTTCCTTCTTCCTCAAATATAAATATGTAAATACATTGATCAAGTCTGGCGCATGTCTTAGGAGAATGCCATACCTTTAGTAGCAAACATGAAATCTTGGCCATTGGTTTTGATTGTTGTTTTGGTTTGATTTGGTTCGGTTTTTGTAATTTTAAAAATCCCTCCAGCCCTTGGCTCTGTCTGACCTGATTGCTTTCAGCTGTTTCTGCAAAAAAGGTTTCTGGGCAGGGAAAACTCTCATTGTTTATAGTGGCGCCCCCTTCTGAACACGTCGTTTAAATTTTTTTTTTTTTTTTTTTTTTTTGGCTATGGTAAATGTTGAACAACAATGAGGTATTTCAAAGAGGTGAACCACAGATAAATTTCTCTAAGGGTGGGGTGAGGGTTACTCAAAAAGGAACTTGACAAGGCTTTTAAAGATATCGACAATCATTATAACATAACGTGACTGATTGTTACCGTGCTCTTAACTGGGCAAACACTTGTTGGCTTCCAAGATAGACTAATATAGTTGAGATGGTTCTAGCGGCTTTTAGCACAGGGTCTCATGGGGCAGGGATTCTAGCCACTGGCTGTGCAAGGCATGAGGCCTGTTAGTGATTCTCTTTTTTCCTCTGCAGAATGGGTCTTTCTACATTCCAGGTCCTTTCTACCCCAATAAATAATGCAGCGATTCTCTCAGTGAGTTGTACTTTTGGTTTAAACAGCCAACTGTCTCTTAAAAAGGACTTTTCTTTAAAGTCCTTTAAAAAAAAATAAGTCCTTTCAAAAATATCTTTTTTTATTTTTTACATTTTAATGCCATTTTTTTACTCTGTTCCTAGAACTTTGTCATTTTGACCTTCTCTGCTGATTAAAATATTCTTCATCATCAGCACCTACTGCTCTCCTCTTCTGGTGGTCTCTCGGGAAGGGGTCTTCTCCTGCTCTTCTAGCAGGAGATGGGCACTTCCCCTCTACCCCTGTTGCCGGACCAACCTTACCTATCCTGCAGGGTCAGGTAGGCCTGGCCTTTTATCTGTTGTTCTCTTCTGAGTGGTTAGTTTTTCATAGATTCTGTGCTTTGCTTTTGTCAGGATTGACCCTGGACTATCAAAACCCTTTTCTTGTACCAGTGAAGCCTAAGAAACAGTCCTGATGAGAGAACCAGAAACTCGAACAGATCATATTTATCCTGAATGTTCCGTCCAAAATGAAAAATATATTTCTGAGGAGCCTCGAGATCTCTGAGAAGGGAAGTTTCACCAACTCTGTCATGTAGGGGCAAGCGTTCCGATTCAGTGTCCATTTTCCTCCTGTCCCAGCTAATAATTCTCTACCTCAGAAAGCCCACTCTCAACCGTTTCCTCTCTCAAAGGCAGTTGCTCTTAGAGTCTGCACATGGCACTTGGGGCATGCTGGTCGTTGGCTACTGGCCTCTGTACCTTGGGTCTAACAGCTGCGGGGCATCAAGATGAGAATGTGTCTTGTTCTAAGACTTAATATAGTTTGGGGCACATGGGAAGCAATAATCACTTATTTTGTTGATCCAAGTGTTCGACCTTTCTTAATTATTCTAGTTCCACAGTTTACTTGTTCTACGATTTGTCCCCCCCCTTTTAATATCTCTTAAGGTGGCACTCAACTTACACTTGATGACATATCTTATTTTAACTGACAGCATTTCTCTTTCTTAGTCGAACATAATCTATAGTGCATCTTACGCTGATGAAAGCTAGGATGCAATTAAATACACTATTATGGTTAAAATTCTGATATTTGAAATCGTCCGGTAGCTCCCTGTGCCCCTACAGTGTAGTACCTCACCTCCTTGGCATAGTATACAAACCATCTCAGCCCCAGTGTTAACCCCTGGGCTCAGCCTCCATCCCCAGGTGATGCTGTGAGATCAGCTGTCGGTTGTCATGAACTTGCTGTAGTTTCCCGAATGCACTGTGCTGCCTCCTGGCACTTTGAAACTTGACACACTCATCCTCACTCTTTGCTTTGCCCTGGTCTATCACCTCCCCTGAAAATCTGTTCCTAAGTGGTTTCCCAGCTCCAACCGACCCTTGGCAGTCTTTTCTCTCCCTGTGGTAAAGCCTGTCTCAGTGCACCATGGACATGCCTGTTGTCCCACTGAGAAGAGAAAAGGGGCAGTGAGGGCCCCCCAGCATTTGCAGCTCTAGTGCAGAGCCCCATGCCTGGCTTGCAGGAAATGCCAGATCCTGAAGGCAAACGGAGATCATCCTCTGGCTAAAACCAGCTCTTCTTTGCCTACCGCAGGATCTGGATCAATAAAGAGCAGCCAGTTATTATTGCTGTTTTTCAAGGGATTTTTTCCCCATATATTTCCCAGGTCTTTACTCTTTTTATAGCACTTTAATTCAGGCTTCAACCACTTCCTAGTCTGATCTGGTAAAATCATTTTCCTTCGCGTAACCTCGATGTTTTTCACACCTAGTAATTCTTTTTCTAAAGATCTTATTTACCCATTTGACAGATCACAAGTAGGTAGAGGGGGTGGGGGGTATGCAGGCTCCCCGCTGAGCAGAGAGCCAGATGTGGCGCTCCATCCCAGGACCCTGAAATCATGACCTGAGCCGAAGGCAGAGGCCTAAAGGACTGAGCCACCAAGGAGCCCAATATCTGGTAATTTATAATCAACGTGGATTTGCTGCATCAAATAGTTCCTTCTTCCTCAAATATAAATATGTAAATATATTGATCAAGTCTGGCGCATGTCTTAGGAGAATGCCATACCTTTAGTAGCAAACATGAAATCTTGGCCATTGGTTTTGATTTTTGTTTTGGTTTGATTTCGTTCGGTTTTTGTAATTTTAAAAATTCCTCCAGCCCTTGGCTCTGTCTGACCTGATTGCTTTCAGCTGTTTCTGCAACAAAGGTGTCTGGGCAGGGAAAACTCTCATTGTTTACAGTGGCGCCCCCTTCTGAACACGTTGTTTATAAAAAGATTTTTTTTTTTTTTTTGGCTATGGTAAATGTGGAACAACAATGTGGTATTTCAAAGAGGTGAACCACAGATAAATTTCTCTAAGGGTGGGGATAGGGTTACTCAAAAAGGAACTTGACAAAGCTTTTAAAGATATCGACAATCATTATACCATAACGTGACTGATTGTTACCGTGCTCTTAACTGGGCAAACACTTGTTGGCTTCCAAGATAGACTGACTTAGTTGAGATGATTCTAGCGGCCTTCTAGCACAGGGTCTCATGAGGCAGGGATTCTAGCCACTGGCTGTGCAAGGCATGAGGCCTGTTAGTGATTCTCTTTTTTCCTCTGCATAATGGGTCTTTCCACATTCCAGGTCCTTTCTACCCCAATAAATAATGCAGCAATTCTCTCAGTGAGTTGTACTTTTGTTTTAAACAGCCAACTGTCTCTTAAAAAGGACTTTTGTTTAAATTCCTTTAAAAAAAAAGTCCTTTCAAAATTTTTTTTTTTTTTTTTTTTTTTTTTTTTTACTTTTTAATCCCATATGTTTACTCTGATCCTGGAACTTTGTCATTTTGACCTTCACTGCGGATTAAAATATTCTTCATCCAATCCCAAAAGAAAGTAAGGGCCAGCTCCACCTCATGGAATACCACCTGCTCTCCCTTAGATAATGTGCTGTTGCTTTAATATACCTGCCTTCTGCTTTCACTTTGGGCATTTATCTCTAATTCACAGGTGCCAGCAATAAAAATAATGATGGTTTACCGTTACAATTCATAGAAAAGGAGGTACAGGGAAATTGAATGAAAGGGAATAACAAAGTAGGTTCATAAGTCCATCTTCCTTGTAAGAAAAATTAAACTGAAAGTGCATTTCTGCCACCTCTCTCCTGTTTGATCTGATAAAGAATGACCACGATACATGAATTATAGTTCAGGGTTTTGAAAAGCATAATAGCTTTATACCTACACTTTAGCTTTTATTTATTTATTTATTTATTTATTGCTAACAAGATAGGTGGATTTGATATGCGGTTTCTGACAACCAACCTCAGAAGTAATTCCATCTTCAATGGAAGTCGGAAAGAACCACAAACCAAACCTCAAAATAGATCAAAAGAGAAAATAATCTTAAAAAAATTTCCTTCCTGGGGCACCCGAGTGGCTCAGTGAGTTTGGCTCACTGGGCCTTTGCGTTCGGCTCAGGTCATGATCCTTGGTTCCTGGGATTGAGCCCCATGTCTGGTTCTCTGCTCAGCAGGGAGCCTTCTTCCACTTCTCTCTCTTCCTGCTCTCTGCCTACTTGTGATCTCTGTCTGTCAAATAAATAAATAAAATCTTTTAAAAAAAATTTCCCTTGGGCACCTGGGTGGCAGAGTGAGTTAAAGCCTCTGCCTTTGGCTCAGGTCATGATTCCAGGGTCCTCGATCGAGCCCCACATCAGGCTCACTCATCAGTAGGGAGCCTGTTTCTTCCTCTCTCTCTGCCTGCCTCTCTTCCTACTTGTGATCTCTATCAAATAAATAAATAAAATCTTTAAAACTAAAATTTCCCTTCCTATCAGAAGCAGACCAAACCACTAACAAATTCCCCAGAAAGCTTCATCTAAAAGGTTGTACTTTCTTCAGACACCCAGCAGGACCTTCTTCTCTGGGCCTGGTATTTCTTCAATGGCCTATTCCAGAGAATAAGACACTAAACTACTGAGCGCCAAGGGCCTCAGAACCACGAAAGAGATGATGAGGGTCACAAAGCACACCTCTGGTCACCAAGAGGGTGCGTAAACGTTT
>NW_025421667.1:0-76013 GCF_011764305.1 Mustela putorius furo
ACATCTACTTGGGGCACCATGAAAGCCCTTTCTTCTCGGACTGTGGAGTTAGTAAAATCCACAGATAAGCCTGTTACCTCAACCAATTTTTTCTTAGCATTCCTTGCTTTGTTAACTGCTGCCTCAGAGACTCGCCCTTATTGGGCCTACATACCCGATTCACTTACTTTTCAGGCGGTTACTTGGAGTGATCTGTCTCCAAGGATCCAGACAAATTTTTCCTGGGTTTTTTAGAGGCATAAGTGATAGTGTCCCACTTGATACTGCTGCTCATTAATTTAATACACGGGCCTCACCTCAGGCCCTCCCATTTGTTTTCAGTTTCCCCGAGATAATCAACAACCAGTATATGGGTGCCTGACTGTTTCTAAGTCCTCACACACTTTAAAATACTTAGATGGTTTCAGCATGAATTATGATGAGGAGGTAGAGACTTCCATAGCTAAAACCAGGAGCTAAGGAAGAACACTGGACCCTGCTTGAAGTACAATCAGGAACCTTTCCCATTCATCTGGTGGTCAGGATGACTCCTTTAGATCATCCTTATTGTGCTACTTCTAGTACCTGGCACACCCAATTCATCTCCGTGGGTAGAATGTTTTGTAGAGACATCCATAGGTTCTTAATCCCCATGTCATTATCACTGATGTCTCTATTACTGATTGGTCTAAGAGCAAAAGTCTTAACTCCCAAATGTCTCAGATTGCTGTTATTGATTCTCTTATTGTTCATCTTAATGCTATCCCTGATAGCATGTTTTTCTACACCACAGGGTAGTAAAGGTTTGGAAGCTTGTGGCTGCTATGGGACCTGTTACCACAGATGCACCTCTGTCTGCTTATTACCCAGGAACTGGAAAGCTGACTAAGAGCTTGTGTCCCTCGACCATCCTATTGGGTTGTTGGGGCAGGAATAATATCAACATATACAGTTAATGGAACTATTATGTATAAGTTTCGCTGTACTCACTGTATATTGACTAATTGTTTGCTTGCTTTAAGTTTACATAGGTCTGATCAGCCTACAGTGTTATTTTTAGTTATTCAGCTGTGTTTTATTGCCTGTAGAAGTTACAGGACCTTTGTATGCTAACTATGGATACCAGTTCACTTTGGAATTAGAAAAACAGTTAGGTAAACACGTCGATTTGTTGGGTTGCTTATAACAGGTATTACTTATAACAGCCACAGCCACTGTCTCTTCTTTGGCTTCATCTCAGAGCCTTCACACTGCAAAAGATGTTAATACTTTGTTTCAAAATATATCTCATGCTTTATCCACTCAGGAGACCATTGATATAAAGATATTGAGTAGACTAGATCGCCTTTAAAAAGCTGTAGAATATATGGGAAATCGATTATCTTTGCTCTAGACTCAAATGTCATTGATATGTCATGGAAGATATCAACATATGTGCTACGCCCTTAACCGCAGGTAACCACTCCTGGGAATATGTTCAGAGACATTTGTGTGGCATCTGACATCATACCAATTTGAGCCTGGACCTGGCTGAGCCACAATCGCAGATTAATGCTATCGGACAATCACACTTGGACATTATAGTCCTTCTAATATTGCTAAAGTATTCCTGAAAGCCCTCAGGGGGTTTATTCTGGGAACATTCTATAATATGAGGCAAGTGGTAAAAATTCATTTTTTCTTATGCCTTGGCAAGAATCTGTGGTACCTTTGGAGGACAGTGAAAAAGTAGTAGTATCTTAGAACTCCAGGCTTGCCTTCATCCATGAGTACAACTGGAGGATGAACACAATAACTGCACCTTGGTGGAAATTGACCTGAAGCATACAAAGTAAACTCCACAGAAAAAGAGAGTAGAAGTCACAGAGACTATGGGAGAAGATTGGAGACATAGCACAGGGGAGATGTAGTGGTTGGTGCGTCAGAAGGAAGTGAGCCAATGCAAAAGACAAAGGCACAGGGGAGCAGAGCACATTGGAAATCCACATAGAGCCTGTTTCCAAATGGCATTGGCTGTGACCAGCATAGGGTCTGAAGGGCAAGAGTTCTTGCCAACAAAGGGTCTTGAGGCCTGGAGATTTCAGATCACCAGGTTTGGCAGACATCGACGTGAGAGAACACTGTGCTTCTCCTTGAGAAGACACCAACAAGCAACCAGGTGCAGACAATCTGGAAACTACGATCAGACATAATACCATGAGAGACAGTGGGATGATCATGGGTTCTGGCAGTGCATCCGTAAGAGGCAGTGTTCATGGAGATGACTCGATGTGGACCCCAAAAAATTGGGGGCTCTTGCACCAGCAGCATCAAAACCGAGCTACTGACCAAAGACAGGACAGTGAGCACATTAGCTGCCTAATCTGGAAACACGATATCCCTGCAGTGGAAGTCTTGGGGGACTACCTTTCTCAGTCCAAGTTGCTCTGTCCCAGGAGAACAGACTTTCCCTATGGAACTAGAAGAAGGCCCTCCTACATGTTCTTTCCTGATTACAGCATTCTGCAGGCCTTTGTTCTGTTGCGTGGGTTGAACATCTACTTTCACAGGCACACAAGAGCCCGCCAAGCTAAACCTCAGTGTATTCAGCCCAGACCCCAAACGCATAAATGGCAGACAAGGACAGCCTTGTCAGATGACTGGCCTCAAAGACAGGGGACAGCCACAACACAACAGAGGGCATGTGTCACACATGTGCACACACACACACACACACACACACAGACACATACACACCAGAGAGGCCCTCAAGGGCCAGCACTTGGGCACTCCATTATCTCTTTTTCCTAAATAAATTACCCTCTGGCTAGAAAACAGGATGGGCTTTTCGAATATAGAAAAGAAGAAGAGTCCTATATCCAAGGCAAAGAGAAAGAATAAATTGAGCCGAGGAAAAAGAACAAGAAATGATCACGGCCAATAATTGGAGTGAAACCTCTACATATAACAAGCCTGATGGAGGATTGAAAGCAGCGGCCAGGATACTCTGTGTACATCAGAAAACACAGAAGGTATCAGGGAGAGTAAGGACTACAAATATAAAACTGATAAATAAAATAAAATAAAATAAAATAAAATAAAATAAAATAAATAAAATAAAATAAAATTCCCGATGAAAAGATTGGTAGCCGACTTGAAGCAACATCCAAGAAGCTGGCAGAAGCAGAGGATCAAGTTAGTGACCTGGAGTA
This sequence comes from Mustela putorius furo, assembly GCF_011764305.1. NCBI lineage: Eukaryota > Metazoa > Chordata > Mammalia > Carnivora > Mustelidae > Mustela > Mustela putorius. Next base: position 3,171 of record NW_025421667.1, read on the forward strand.
AAAAGACTTGAAAATAAGGAATCAAATCCAAAGAGAGAAGGAAGAATGATGGAACGTTACAAAAAGCTTAAGGAAGTTAGCCATTCTGACTGATGTGAGGTGATATCTCATTGTGGTTTTGATTTGTATTTCCCTGATGCCGAGTGATATGGAGCACTTTTTCATGTGTCTGTTGGCCATCTGAATGTCTTCTTTGCATAAATGTCTGTTCATGTCCTCTGCCCATTTCTTGATTGGATTATCTGTTCTTTGGGTGTTGAGTTTGCTAAGTTCTTTATAGATTCTGGACACTACTCCTTTATCTGATATGTCGTTTGCAAATATCTTCTCCCAATCTGTCAGTTGTCTTTTGATTTTGTTAACTGTTTCCTTTGCTGTGCAAAAGCATTTGATCTTGATGAAATCCCAATAGTTCATTTTTGCCCTTGCTTCCCTTGCCTTTGGCGTTGTTCCTAGGAAGATGTTCCTGCGGCTGAGGTCGAAGAGGTTGCTGCCTGTGTTCTCCTCAAGGATTTGGATGGATTACTTTTGCACATTGAGGTCCTAAATCAACAAGACAGTAAATGACAGATGCTGGTGATGATGCGGAGAAAGGGGAACCCTCCTACACTGTTGGTGGGAATGCAAGCTGGTGCAGCCACTCTGGAAAACAGCATGGAGGTTCCTCAAAGTGTTGAAAATAGAACTGCCCTATGACCCAGCAATGGCACTATTGGGTATTTACCCTAAAGATACAAACATAGTGATCCAAAGAGGCACGTGCACCCGAATGTTTATAGCAGCAATGTCCACAATAGCCAAACTATGGAAAGAACCTAGATGTCCATCAACGGATGAATGGATCAAGAAGATGTGGTATATATACACAATGGAATACTATGCAGCCATCAAAAGAAATGAAATCTTGCCATTTGCAACAACATGGATGGAACTAGAGCGTATCATGCTTAGCGAAATTAGTCAAGCAGAGAAAGACAACTATCATATGATCTCCCTGATATGAGGAAGTGGTGATGCAACATGGGCCTTAAGTGGGTAGGAGAAGAATAAATGAAACAAGATGGGATTGGGAGGGAGACAAACCATAAGTGACTCTTAATCTCACAAAACAAACTGCGGGTTGCTGGGGGGAGGGGGTTTGGGAGAAGGGAGTGGGTTTATGGACATTGGGGAGGGTATGTGCTTTGGTGAGTGCTGTGAAGTGTGTAAACCTGGTGATTCACAGACCTGTACCCCTGGGGATAAAAATATATGTTTATAAAAAATAAAAAAAATTAAAAAAAAAAGCTTAAGGAAGTCATGGAATGGAAAGAGATGCCTATTGTAGGAGAACAATGAGGGAAAGAAAAAAGAGGGCTGAACATGAATTTGAGAAATAGGGCTGAAAATGTCCCTCATATGGGAGCAGAAACATAGATCCAGATTCAAAGGCAAAGAGGAATCCCATCATTATCCATAGAAGCAGAGCACCAATGGACTTAATACCATTGCCTCTGCAAAAGCAAGCAATGGATGGATTCTCTTTACACAAATATGCGTGGGAGAATAGTTTTTCCATAGCCAAATCTCTGACTTCAGGAGGATAAGCTAGACCAGCTCTTAAAGCAGGTCAGATAGCTCAAGCAACACCAGCCAAAGCTGAAATCCATATCTCCTGCATTTCTGAACAATGATAGAGCAGCGGTTCTTGTCTAGAACTAGCAGGTATTTAGAAGACAAAGATTAGGTCCCAGGGTGTGTCCATCAGTTCAGAGAGGGCCTTCAGCTCAACTTATGATCCCAGGGTCATAGCATCGACTCTGGTCTCAGGTTCCCTGCTCAAGGGCAAGTCAGCTTCTCCCTCTCCAGCTCCACTCCCTTATTGTGATCTCTCTGTCTCTCGGGTCAAATACGTGCATGTGCATCGTTTAACAAAAAAACAAAACCAAAACCAAAACAAGTGTACAAGGATTGACTGGGGCCAGAGGATGTTTTATTTAATTTGGACCTAGATCCCTATGGAAGGCAGCCAGGTTCAAAGCACCTCCCACCATCCTACAAAACTAGACCTTTACTCTGAGCCCCCTTGTTCATTCTCCTGTTCTTTGTCTTTCTGGATTTCTCACCAAACTGTAGCACCCACTGTTGGTCCTGCTGTAATGGCCCTCGTTGACACATTGTTCATCCTCTCCTGGCCCCATTAGAACATGCCCATATTCTATATGACGCACTGTCTGCTTATTGCATGAAGCGATTTGGGGGGTGGTCATGAGAGGGTGGAAGCACGGTTGTGCTGCCACATCTTCATGCAGTTCCCCAGAGGGTAGTTATTTATTGAAATGGCATGGAATTTCTTTCCTAAATTTTCCTTATCTGAATTGGGTCTTTATATTTGTCAATTAGTCTTCCCGCCTTTTCCCTTTCTGGAATTAATGAGAAGAAATGACATTGCCTTCACTAAATGTCTAGAAGAGTTGCCCAGGAAAATTATTTGGACCTGGCTTTTTGTGTTTTTGCAGGCCTTCAATTACTGCGTCAAACACTTTAGTCACTAGAAGAGATCTCAGAGTTTGTAGGTTTCCTGATCTAATCTTGGGAGCTGATATGTGTCTGTGAATTTATCCTTTTTTCTTAGTTCTTGGATGTGCTAGCATAATTGTGTAGACTGATCTTTTAGATTACTTATTTTTCCTTTCTATCAGTTGTCATGTGGTTTCCTACTTTCAGTTCTGTGCTTATCTCCCAGTTTTCTCCAGGTAATGACGTGTCCTGTTTGTTAACATTTTCAAAACAGATGTGCAAGTTCTCTTGATTTTTTACTATTGGTTTGTTTGTATTTTCTTTATTTCGATTATCATATTTATTATTTATTTTTTTCTGTTGACTTTGGAGTTCGATTCTTCTTCTTGTTCCCTCTGGCATCCAGTTAGGATGCTTTTTCTGGTGTTTTGGATTTTTGGAAATACACTCACTTAACCCTATATTGTTTCTCCATAAAATGTTTGGCTTCATCCCATAATTTTCTTGACTTTCCTTTGTTCATGGCACTTTATTTTTCCTTTGGATTTTCCATCTTTGATTCAAAACTAGTTCACAAGTATGTTGTTTTTTCCACCTATCACTGTGTAGCTGTGTTTCCCATTCACAAATATTTTCTATAAGATTTCATACCTTTGTGGTCATAAGTATACAAGATAGGATTTAAATTCTCTTCCATTCATTATGACATGATTTGGACTCTAGCACACAATCTCTGATAGTCAAAGTTCAGTCTGCCCTTGGGAAGAACTTTTCTTATGCTATTCAGACACACAAACTTTCACATGGATCCCCAAATCTCAGGTGGTCTAGGGATGCTATGATGACGTCTGCTATTCCTTACAGCCTTTCCATCCAGATGATTGGTCCTGTACTGAAAGTGGATATCATAGGTCAGAAAATATTGGATTGAGGTCCCCACCTTCCTTCCTTTGTGTTCATATGTTTCCAATCTTTAGATATAGGCATGTTGGTGGTTTATATGTTGGTAATTCTTCCAAGTTTCTGATGTTTTGATGCTCCTTTAAGACAAAACACCTTCCGGTAATCTTTTGTCTCTAGAAGGCATAAAAATTCTCTATCTGCCTTAGACACACTCCCTTTGGCTCTCTTCCCCTTGCCAATTGCATAACCTATGTCTTCCCAATTACCTCATCCAAGCTTTGTGTATCTTTATAGTAAAAAGAAATAACCTCTGGGCAACAAAAGGTCGGGCTTGTTTCATTTTTGTTTTATTCTTGTGGACATTTTTTTGCCTTTTTTTAAAACTTTCATTCAGACCAACAACAGGTTTGCAGTGATGGAAAAATTTATTCCTGAATACTTGAATGAATTATTGATAGATAAGGAGTTAACTTTCTCATTTTGTTTGCTTTCAGATTGGATACTCTGTACCTTTCACCTTTACAGTATTTTCTTTGGGGGTTGCTTCCATTAGTGTGATTCCTCACTTCTTCTGCAACTTTTGCAAATCTTCTCTGTGTGTGTGTGTGTGTGTGTGTGTTTGTGAGCGTGTGTGTGTGTTGTCTGTGTTTTTTCACATAACACCTATAATTGAACTTTAATATATAGGAAGTCTATCTTTTATGGATAGGAATTCAATTTGACTTGACTTGAAAACTCACATTCGATCACTTTCAGGAACATTTCCTACAAAGAATGTCAACTTTTGTCCTCTTTGATAAACACATATTCTCACAAACCTGCCTTCAAAAAAACGCCACATTTTTTGTGCCTGCTTAGAGTCATATTTTTTGTCCCTTTTTCCCTTTCTTTTTCATATGTCTCTTGACTACCATGAGAGAATGAAGTCATCTGTTATTTGCCTTTCTGAGACTGGCAGATGTGATGTAGCCTAATGCTCTAAACAGCACTGCCACAGGAGGCAAGTGGCAAGAATTTATTCTTGTATATGCATCGGTAGGAATCTGTGGTGCCTTTGAAGGACAGTGAGATGGTAGTAGTGTTTGAGAACTCCAGGCTTGTCTTCAGCCTTGAAGAAAAGAGGAAGATTACTAATCAACAGAAACATGGCATAAATTAACCTGAAGCCTACAAAGTAAACTCCACAGAAAAAGAGAAAAGTAGTCTCAGAGATTATGGGAGAAGATTGGAGACATGGCGCAGGGGAGATGTGGGCGGTTAGTTCATCAGAGGGCAGTGAGACAATGCAAAAGACAAAGGCACAGGAGACCAGAGCACACTGGGAACCCACAAGGAGCCTATTTCCCAATGACATTAACTGTGACCAGGAGAGGGTCTCAAGGGCCCGGATTCTTGCCAACAAAAGGTCTTGAGGCCTGGAGATTTCAGATCAACAGGCTTGGCAGACATTGACTCGAGAGAACTCTGTGTCTTTCCTGCAGAGGACACCAAAAAGCACCCTTGTGCAGAGAGTCTGAAAACCATGATCAGAGACAATACCAGGAGACACTATGGGAAGATGGTGGGTTCTGGCAGTGCATCCGTGAGAGGCAGTGTTCGTGGAGATGACTCGATGGTGTCCAGGAAATTATGGGCTCTTGTACAAGAAGCATGAAGACTGAGCTACTGGCCAAAGACAGGACAGTGAGGAAATTAGCTGCCTAACCGGCAAACACGAAATCCCAACCATGTAACACATGGGGAACTGCCTTCCTCAGTCCGAGTTGCTCTGTCCCCGGAGAACAGACTCTCCCATAGAGGACTAGAAGAAAACCCTGCCCACATGCTCTCTCCTGACCACAGCATGCTGCAGGACTTCATTCTGTTGAGTGGGTTGAACATCTCCGTTCACAGGGACACCAGAGCCCACCAAGCTAAACCTCAGCATATTCAGCCCAGACCCCAAACACAGCAAACGGCAGACAAGGAGAGCATCTGCAGAAGACTAGCCTCAAGAACAGGGGACATCCTCAACACAACAATAGAGGGCATGCATGCCACATACAGACACCTGTGACTCTCTCAAGGGCCAGCCCGTGGGCACTGCAAGATCTCTTCTTCCTAAATAAATTACCATTCGGCTAGAAAACAGAATGGACTTTTCTTTTTTTTTTTTTTTTAATTAATTTATTTTTTTTTTAATTTTTTATTTTTTATAAACATATATTTTTATCCCCTGGGGTACAGGTCTGTGAATCACCAGGCTTACACACTTCACAGCACTCACCAAATCACATACCCTCCCCAATGTCCATAATCCCACCCCCTTCGCCCAAACCCCCTCCCCCCAGCAATCCTCAGTTTGTTTTGTGAGATCAAGAGTCACTTATGGTTTGTCTCCCTCCCAATCCCATCTTGTTTCATTTATTCTTCTTCTACCCACTTAAGCCCCCATGTTGCATCACCACTTCCTCATATCAGGGAGATCATATGATAGTTGTCTTTCTCTGCTTGACTTATTTCGCTAAGCATGATACACTCTAGTTCCATCCATGTTGTTGCAAATGGCAAGACTTCATTTCTTTTGATGGCTGCATAGTATTCCATTGCGTATATATACCACATCTTCTTGATCCATTCATCTGTTGATGGACATCTAGGTTCTTTCCATAGTTTGGCTATTGTGGACATTGCTGCTATAAACATTCGGGTGCATGTGTCCCTTTGGACCACTACATTTGTATCTTTAGGGTAAATACCCAATAGTGCAATTGCTGGGTCATAGGGCAGTTCTATTTTCAACATTTTGAGGAACCTCCATGCTGTTTTCCAGAGTGGCTGCACCAGCTTGCATTCCCACCAACAGTGTAGGAGGGTTCCCCTTTCTCCGCATCCTCGCCAGCATCTGTCATTTCCTGACTTGTTGATTTTAGCCATTCTGACTGGTGTGAGGTGATATCTCATTGTGGTTTTGATTTGTATTTCCCTGATGCCGAGTGATATGGAGCACTTTTTCATGTGTCTGTTCGCCATCTGGATGTCTTCTTTGCAGAAATGTCTGTTCATGTCTTCTGCCCATTTCTTGATTGGATTATTTGTTCTTTGGGTGTTGAGTTTGCTAAGTTCTTTATAGATTCTGGACACTAGTCCTTTATCTGATATGTCGTTTGCAAATATCTTCTCCCATTCTGTCAGTTGTCTTTTGATTTTGTTAACTGTTTCCTTTGCTGTGCAAAAGCTTTTGATCTTGATGAAATCCCAGTAGTTCATTTTTTTCCCTTGCTTCCCTTGCCTTTTGCGTTGTTCCTAGGAAGATGTTGCTGCGGCAGAGGTCGAAGAGGTTGCTGCCCGTGTTCTCCTCAAGGATTTTGATGGATTCCTTTCGTACATTGAGGTCCTTCATCCATTTTGAGTCTATTTTTGTGTGTGGTGTAAGGAAATGGTCCAATTTCATTTTTCTGCATGTGGCTGTCCAATTTTCCCAGCACCATTTATTGAAAAGGCTGTCTTTTTTCCATTGGACATTCTTTCCTGCTTTGTCGAAGATTAGTTGACCATAGATTTGAGGGTCTATTTCTGGGCTCTCTATTCTGTTCCATTGATCTATGTGTCTGTTTTTGTGCCAGTACCATGCTGTCTTGATGATGACAGCTTTGTAATAGAGCTTGAAGTCCGGAATTGTGATGCCACCAACGTTGGCTTTCTTTTTCAATATCCCTTTGGCTATTCGAGGTCTTTTCTGGTTCCATATAAATTTTAGAATTATTTGTTCCATTTCTTTGAAAAAGATGGATGGTACTTTGATAGGAATTGCATTAAATGTGTAGATTGCTTTAGGTAGCATAGACATTTTCACAATATTTATTCTTCCAATCCAGGAGCATGGAACATTTTTCCATTTCTTTGTGTCTTCCTCAATTTCTTTCATGAGTACTTTATAGTTTTCTGAGTATAGATTCTGTGTCTCTTTGGTTAGGTTTATTCCTAGGTATCTTATGGTTTTGGATGCAATTGTAAATGGGATTGACTCCTTATATATCTCTTTCTTCTGTCTTGCTGTTGGTGTAGAGAAATGCAACTGATTTCTGTGCATTGATTTTATATCCTGACACTTTACTGAATTCCTGTATAAGTTCTAGCAGTTTTGGAGTGGAGTGTTTTGGGTTTTCCACATATAGTATCATATCATCTGCGAAGAGTGATAATTTGACTTCTTCTTTGCCGATTTGGATGCCTTTAATTTCCTTTTGTTGTCTGATTGCTGAGGCTAGGACCTCTAGTACGATGTTGAATAGCAGTGGTGATAATGGACATCCCTGCCGTGTTCCTGACCTTAGCGGAAAAGCATTCAGTTTTTCTCCATTGAGAATGATATTTGCGGTGGGTTTTTCATAGATGGCTTTGATGATATTGAGGTATGTGCCCTCTATCCCTACACTTTGAAGAGTTTTGATCAGGAAGGGATGTTGTACTTTGTCAAATGCTTTTTCAGCATCTATTGAGAGTATCATATGGTTCTTGTTCTTTCTTTTATTGATGTGTTGTATCACATTGACTGATTTGCGGATGTTGAACCAACCTTGCAGCCCTGGAATAAATCCCACTTGGTCGTGGTGAATAATCTTTTTAATGTACTGTTGAATCCTATTGGCTAGTATTTTGTTGAGTATTTTCGCATCTGTGTTCATCAAGGATATCGGTCTATAGCTCTCTTTTTTGGTGGGATCCTTGTCTGGTTTTGGGATCAAGGTGATGCTGGCCTCATAAAATGAGTTTGGAAGTTTTCCTTCCATTTCTATTTTTTGGAACAGTTTCAGGAGAATAGGAATTAGTTCTTATTTAAATGTTTGGTAGAATTCCCCCGGGAAGCCGTCTGGCCCTGGGCTTTTGTTTGTTTGGAGATTTTTAATGACTGTTTCAATCTCCTTACTGGTTATGGGTCTGTTCAGGCTTTCTATTTCTTCCTGGTTCAGTTGTGGTAGTTTATATGTTTCTAGGAATGCATCCATTTCTTCCAGATTGTCAAATTTATTGCCGTAGAGTTGCTCATAGTATGTTCTTATAATAGTTTGTATTTCTTGGTGTTAGTTGTGATCTCTCCTCTTTCATTCATGATTTTATTTATTTGGGTCCTTTCTCTTTTCTTTTTGATAAGTCGGGCCAGGGGTTTATCAATTTTATTAATTCTTTCAAAGAACCAGCTCCTAGTTTCGTTGATTTGTTCTATTGTTTTTTTGGTTTCTATTTCATTGATTTCTGCTCTGATCTTTATGATTTCTCTTCTCCTGCTGGGCGTAGGGTCCCATTTCTCCAGCTCCTTTATGTGTAGGGTTAGGTTGTGTACCTGAGACCTTTCTTGTTTCTTGAGAAAGGCTTGTACCGCTATATATTTTCCTCTCAGGACTGCCTTTGTTGTGTCCCACAGATTTTGAACCGTTGTATTTTCATTATCATTTGTTTCCATGATTTTTTTCAATTCTTCTTTAATTTCCCGGTTGACCCATTCATTCTTTAGAAGGATACTGTTTAGTCTCCATGTATTTGGGTTCTTTCCAAACTTCCTTTTGTGGTTGAGTTCTAGCTTTAGAGCATTGTGGCCTGAAAATATGCAGGGAATGATCCCAATCTTTTGATACCGGTTGAGTCCTGATTTAGGACCGAGGATGTGATCTATTCTGGAGAATGTTCCATGTGCACTAGTGAAGAATGTGTATTCTGTTGCTTTGGGATGAAATATTCTGAATATATCTGTGATGTCCATCTGGTCCAGTGTGTCATTTAGGGCCTTTATTTCCTTGCTGATCTTTTGCTTGGATGACCTGTCCATTTCAGTGAGGGGAGTATTAAAGTCCCCTACTATTATTGTATTATTGTTGATGTGTTTCTTTGATTTTGTTATTAATTGGTTTATATAGTTGGCTGCTCCCATATTGGGGGCATAGATATTTAAAATTGTTAAATCTTCTTGTTGGACAGACCCTTTGAGTATGATATAGTGTCCTTCCTCATCTCTTATTATAGTCTTTGGCTTAAAATCTAATTGATCTGATATAAGGATTGCCACTCCTGCTTTCTTCTGATGTCCATTAGCATGGTAAATTCTTTTCCACCCCCTCACTTTAAATCTGGAGGTGTCTTCGGGCTTAAAATGTGTTTCTTGGAGGCAACATATAGATGGGTTTTGTTTTTTTATCCATTCTGATACCCTGTGTCTTTTGACAGGGGCATTTAGCCCATTCACATTCAGGGTAACTATTGAGAGATATGAATTTAGTGCCATTGTATTGCCTGTAAGGTGATTGTTACTGTATATGGTCTCTGTTCCTTTCTGATCTACCACTTGTAGGCTCTCTCTTTGCTTAGAGGACCCCTTTCAAGATTTCCTGTAGAGCTGGTTTGGTATTTGCAAATTCTTTCAGTTGTTGTTTGTCCTGGAAGCTTTTAATCTCTCCTTCTATTTTCAATGATAGCCTAGCTGGATATAGTATTCTTGGCTGCATGTTTTTCTCGTTTAGTGCTCTGAAAATATCATGCCAGCTCTTTCTGGCCTGCCAGGTCTCTGTGGATAGTAAAATTTACAAGTCTCAATGACAAAAAGAAAATCCTGAAAGCAGCCCGGGAAAAGAAGTCTGTAACATACAATGGTAAAAATATTAGATTGGCAGCTGACTTATCCACAGAGACCTGGACTTTCCTAATACAGAGAAGAAGACAGAGACCTAGATCCAGTTAAATGATGGAAGAGACAATTGATGCCAAGGTAAAAAAAAAAAAAAAAAAAAAGAAGAAGAAGAAGAAGAAGAAGAAGAAGAAGACATGATCATGGCCAGGCAGTTGGAGTGAAAACTCTATGATCATGGCCAGGCATTTGGAGTGAAAACTCTACATATAACACGCCCGATGGAGCATTAAAAGCAGCGGCTTTGATACTTCGTGTATATCAGAAAACACAGAAGATATCAGAGAGTCTGAACCACAGGAATAAAACTGATAATAAAATAAAATAAAATAATATAATATAAAATAAAATAAAATAAAAAAAGAGTTACTGATGAAAAGATTGATAGCTGACTGGATGAAAAGTGCAGGAAGCTGGCAAAAGCACATGATCAAATTAGTGACCTGGTGGAAAAAAAAAAAAAAAACTGGGAACAAAGTAAGCAAAGTCTAAGAGAGAAGGAAGAATGATGGAACATGAAAATGAGCTTAGGAAAATCATCGACTTTAAGTAATGGAAAGAGATGCCTATTGTAGGATAACTAGAAGGGAGAGAAAAAATAGGGTTGAACATGTCATTGAGAAATCAGAGCTGAAAATGTCTCTCATTTGGGAGCAGAAACAGAGATCCAGATCAGGAGGCACAGAGGACTCCCATAACGATTCACAGAAGCAGAGCAATTCAAGACATAGTGTCATTCCCCTGTTAGCAATGCAGTAATTCTCTTTACCCAAATATGTGTGGGAGAATAGTTTGTCCATATCCAAGTCACTGACTTCAAAGAATAAGCTAAACCACCTTTTGAAGCAGGTCGGATAGAGGAAGCTACACCTGCCCAAGCCAAAATCCATTTTTCTGAACAATGGTAGAGCACCGATTTTTGTCTAGAACTATGAAGTATTAAGAGGACAAATATTTAGGGAGACAAGATGGCATGAAAGGAGCAGTAGGAGGCATTTCAACCTGTACCTTTAAATGAGCTATTTACCTACCCATGAACTCTGATCATCCATGAAATCAGCCTGAGATCAGAATTATACCCATCTAGATCTCTACAGGGACAGAAGACATCAGAGGTCAGGTAAAGCAGAGTGGAACATCAGACTGATACTGATATTGGAAGATAAACAAAAGGGGGAGTGAGCCACCAGAGGCGACTGATTGGAAAGCATACCCCTAATATGAGAATGCCCTGAATCTGGGTACCATCATAAACTTGGATACTGGTTGAAAGCAATCTATAAAAGCAAAGGATTGTGGTGGGTAATTGTGGGATTTGGAGCAGCTAGGAACAGGGGCTTAAGTCCCCAGACCCAGGACAGACCCCTGGCACTGAGCCAGAGAGAGTGTGGCAGAGAAACAAGCTCTTGGTCTCTGAGCCGCCCTCACACACGAGAATGTATGGGGTATGGCTCCTGTGAAATGCTGGGAGCTTCGCCAGGCTGCAGAATGCCAAGATGTGCTACAGAGCCTGAGACACGCATGCCCCTCACCCTCCCCTGAGAGAGGTGTGTGAAGGCCCAGCTGGCACTCCTAGACCCACGCCATTGTATCAGAGACAGAGACCAGTGCACGCTTCAAACCCTCCCCTGAGAGAGATGTGTGAAGGCACAGTCTGGTAATCTTGTAGCTGCACCCTGCTATCAGAGCCTGAGACTTGTGCAGGCGACCCACACCATCCCCTGAGAGAGGTGCACGCAAGCCCAGTGCTCTTAGACCCAGAAAGACCAGGCAATCCCAGCCCAGGCCAGCAGGAAAATCTCTTTGTGCAATCGCTGCTTGGAACCTCTCTGGTGGTCTGGAGATGCCCATACAGCCGCTGCTGCAGTGGATTTGGGCACAGGCAGAACTCTGCAGCATCCACAGGGGACGAGACTGAGGCTTCTCTCTGAGAGGGAGGTCAGGGTTCAGTTTGATTTCCTCTAAACCTCCAAAAAACATCAAAAGTGGTCAAGGCAAGAGAAAAAATAAAGTTAGCATCATTAAATCTCCAGAGAACAAAAGCCTGAAAACAGTTTCCTCATAGCCCGATTCCTTGAGGGGGGCAGGAGGACTTAACTTAGGGAACTCCATTGACTGAAAACCCACCTGGCAGGTCCCTCCGCCAGAAAACCAACCAGGAAGGGGAAAAAAGACTACAAGAGAAAAACCACCACTACTTCATAGATACAATTTTCATTTTTAATATGTATCCACTATTCTGGTTCATTTTTAAATATAGATCATTTTTCACCTATTTACCATCATAGTAAGATGTCCAGTACATCAACTTCCATAATAACCTTCTAACATAAAATTAATAGTTAATATTTCATGCAGTGCTGCCTTGGTGGTGGAACAGTCTTTTATGCCTTGCCAGTCATGGAAACTCTTTATCTCTCCGCCCATTTTGAATGTCATTCTTGCTGGATAAATTATTGTTGGCTGCATGTTCTTCTCATTAAGTGTCCTGAATATATCTTACCAGCCCTTTCTGGCTTGAGAGGTCTCTGTGAACAGGTCTGATTTTATTCTGATTTATTACTTGCTCTGTAAGTAAGAAGCCTCTATGTACTAGTGGCTTTCAAGAGATTATACCTACAATTATGATTCCTCAGTTTGACTATCAGGTGCCTTGATTTTTTTTTTTTTTGAATCAATAATCTTGGTTGGAGACCGATCGACCTCTAGTACCTGAATACTGGTTCCATTCTCGAGACTGGGAAAATTGTAATGAACTTGTTCCACTATATCTTCTAGACTTCTTTTTTTCTCCTCACTTTCAGGGATTCCAATAACTCTGATGTTGGAAGGTTTCATAGCATCATTTATTTCGTGATTCTTTTTTCGTGGTTTCTAAGCTGTTTGTTCCAAGCATCCTCTTGATCCTTCCTCTCTATCTGTTTGTCCTCTGGATCACTAATTCTATCTTCTGTCTCAGTTACCCTAGCTTTGAGAGTATTTATATTAAATTGGAACTCAGTGGTAGCATTGTGAACCTCATCCCTGGTAGGTTTTAGCACCTCCCTAACATTGTGAACATCCTGTCTGGTTGCTTTCAGCTCGCTCCTTATAAATTCCATTTGTCATCCATGGATTTCTCCAACCTAGCTATTGCCTGGATAATTGTTCTCCTGAATTCTCTTTCTGACATATTATCTATGTTAATAGCTGTTAGCTCTGTTTCAGAAAGTCCATCCTCTGTATTTTTCTTCTGTTGGGCCTTCCTTTTCATAGTCATTTTGGTGAGAGATGACTGAACAGATATAGCTGGATGTATAGATCGTGGTGCAGTCAAGGTGCACCCTGGAACATTTATGAGCAATTAAGATTCCGCACCCAAGTGAGAGAAAAAAGAAAAGAAAAAGAAAAAAAGAAGAGGGAGAGAGGAAAGGAAGGGAAGATGAAAGAGAAGGTTCAGCCTAAATGGTAAGATTTATGAGGTATACAAACAAAAACAGACAAACAAAAAGACTGATAAAAGTATATAATAAGAGAAAAATTATGCAAATAAAGGAAGAATCTCTTTGAAAAGAACCCAAAGTGTAAGATTCATATACTATGAAGACAAAAACAAAACACAGAAACAATGGCAGAAGTAAAAGATGGGAGAGTGGTTATAAATTCTCAGTATGGGTGAGGAAGGTTGTTCTGATTCTTCCTGGATGTATCTTGATATCTTTGTTAAAGGATTCATCTTTCCTGAGATAAAGGGGATTAAAAATTGGTTTAGCTATAGGGATAATATTGATTGGGGAAAGGGTATTACTTTGAAATTTAACTCTATAGGAATATTAGAAAATAAAAATAAGAAAGGAATAAACAAGACTAAACTAAACTAAAATAAAAACAAGAAATTCAAAAAATAGAAATGCAAAAGGAAAACAGAGGTGTATGTAGTTCAGGTTAGAAGATTATTAATGAATTTGATGTACCGAACAGCTCACTGTGATGGTAACTAGGTTAAAAAATTATCTATATTTAAAAAAATGAGCCAGAATAGTGGGAATAAATTAAAAATAAAAGTTGTCCTATGAAATAGTGGTGGTTATTCTTTTGTAGACTTTTTTTTTTCTTTACTTGTTTGGTTTCTGTGGGAGGGGCCTGCCACGTGAGTTTTCAGTCAATGATGCTCCCTGAGTTAATTCCTCCAGTCCCCCTCAATGGAGTGGGCTCTGAGGAAATCGTTTTTTTTCTGGATTTTGTTCTCTGGTGGTTTTATGTTTGTTCACCTTTATTTTGCCTTTTGTATTGACCACATTTGATGTTTTTTGTAAGTTTAGAGGAAAGCAAATTGCACTCTGACCTCCCTCTCAGAGAGAAGCCTCAGTGTGGCTGCAAAGCCCATATAAATTCCCCCTTGGCTGCTGGCAAAGCAGGTTCCAAGTCGTGGTCCCTGGGTGTGCAGGATCTTCTGCTTGTACCCAAAACCATGGCAGCGACAGCTGTCTGGGCAGGTTCAGACCGCCAGAGATGTTCCAAGCAGCGATCTCACACTGAGATTTTCCAGATGGCCTGGGCTTGGAATGCCTGTTCTTTCTGGGTCTAAGAGCACCAGGTGCGCACTCTTAGATAGAAGCCTCCTCTTTCAGAGGAGCATGTGGGTCTTGCACGCGTCTCAGACTCTGCAAAGAGGGCACAGGCTGGGCCTTGGTGCACCTCTCTTAGGGAAGAGTTTGTGGCGTATGTCTTAGGCTCTGAAACAATGGCACAGGTCAAAGAGCGCTAGCTGGGCCTTAATACATCTCTCAGGGGAGGTTGAGGGGTTTGCATCTCAAGCTCTGTAGCAGGGCTCGTGCATTCTGCCATCTGGCATGGCTCCCATTCCTTCACAGGATCCAGACACCACTCAGTCTCGGGCATGCTGGCGGCTCAGGGAACAAGGCCTGATTTCTCCACCCACACTGGCTCAGTGCCCTGGGACTGGGGTCTTAAGCCCCTGTTCCTAGCTGCCCCGATTCCCACAACCCCCCTCCCCACAATCCTTTGCTCTTTTGGAGTGCTTTCAACCAGTCTCCAAGTTAATGCTGGTCCCCAGACTCAGGGCACTCACGGATTGGGGTATTACTTTCCAACAGGTCACCTCTGGAGCCTCCCCACCATCTTCCAATATCAGTCAGCACTTCTCATACCACTTTACCTGCCCACTGGTGACGTCTGCACCTGTAGAGATCTAGATGTGTATAATTCTAATCTTGGGCTGATTTCATGGGTGATCAAAGTTCTTTGGTAGGTAATCAATTGCTTTAGGGTACAGGTTGAAAAGGCGCCTCCTCCTACTTCCCCGACATCTTGCCCCCTCCATCATCCGTTTTTGACAGAGTATTCAAGGATGCTTTGGCTCCATATAAGATCTAGTGCTCATTCTAATACCTGCCACGAATCCTCAATACCAATTATCCTCTTCCCTCATTCCCTGCATTTCTATATTTTCTGTAACCCTCAGCTTTTTTCTCAGAGTCCTGAGTCACACCCAGTTTGACTCCTTCTCTGACTTCTTCCCTTTCAGTTTTCCTTACCTTTACTAAGGGTCATGGTATTCCTCCTGAGGCACATATGAAAGAAGCCATATGATATTTTTATTTGTCTCTTGCCTTTTTCACTTTGCATCACTCAGTCCGGTGGCATTCATGTCAATGCAAGTACCAGGGGTTCATTGTCCCTGATGGCTGTGGAATACTGTGTGGCCAATAGGCCCACTTCTTTTTTTTATCTACTAGTCTTTGCAAGGACATTGAAGCTCAATCCACAGTTCTGCTTGATTGAAACACGCAGGCCATCGATATAGGCTGTTCCTTTTCCTCTGATTAAAGAGATGTGGTTAACATGGCTATACCCATTACCACAGAAGGTAGAGTTAACTAGTTGACAAGGGGGCCTGTCCAGGGCTCCTCCTTAAGAGTTGGTTCTCATGCAGAACTTTACTCTCCTTGAAGCCTTTGCAAAGGTGTTTAAGGTAAAGCCAGATAGACAGAGCCCTAACCCCTTATGACACATGTTTCAAACACTAGGGCATGAGGACACAAAAAGCACAATACATCCATGCCCTAACATTTTTCCTTCCCATCTCTTAGTCATCTCTGACCCATAAGGAAAATACGTTGAGAGGGACTCTCTCACCCACAGGATGACAAACCCCACAGATAGCAGTTGATACTCAAGAAGCCTCACTGTTTCTTGATATCTCTAGAAATTCCAGTGGAAATATGAAAACATTGCCGTCTCTGGAGAAAAGTTGGCCTAAAGGATAGTATACCAAATGTTATTTTCTTTTCCCTTTGTCTAGAAAGGCGAAGTGGGACATTAACACACAAGACAACCTGAGTTCTTGACCAGGCTCAGAGGGCCCTTTTTCTGTCCATCCTGGAGCTTCCTATCTTAAGCCATAGGACTGAAAGTTCCTGAGAGGGGGACTGCTGCTTCAGTGAATCCAGCTTCTGTGATGTCACGAAGATTTGAGGTTAAAGCAACCACTCCTTATCAACCCACACCTAATCACTACACACTACACTTGGCTGGGATAGTCATGGGTCGGCCAAGAGGATCCCAAGACCTCCAAAAGTGTTGGAGGCGCCTGGGTCTCTCACCATGGCAGTGTGTAAAGTGAGTAAGTGTCACCTTCCCCATGGCCAAATTGTAGTCTTTCGTTTTGACTGTCAGCACCATCCCTCTTGACTCCGGAGAAAGGCAAGAATCCACCATTCCATCTTAGCCACGAAAGACCAAAAAACAATAAGGCCTCAAACAAAGCCTCAGGAGAGGAAATCCACACCCTGCACGTGGCTAGGGGCCTCCAACCCAATCAGGTCTCTTCTGACCAGGAAAAGGGCCACCCAAGGAAAGCTTAAAGGAACACCCACAACCATGCCAAAGACATGTCTAGAGTCTTCTACAGCGAGACACTAATACCTCTTGCAGCTTTGGAAATCATACCAAAACGGCCTCCCAAACTGCAAAACTGACCAAACAACATAGGCAGACACTAAACTCTACACATTAGGTCCAGGACAGACTCATGAACTTGGAGTCCACAGATGCAAGCATGGAGCATTTTGGAAGAGACCCATAGAACAAGTGAAACCATCTGAAAGAATACATGCCCTTTTAAGGATGAAAACTTGTATCTCCAACATGACGAAAGGAAGAGGATTCGAATGTTGAAGAACCGTGAACATTCCCTCATGGTTCTGCAGATACCCTCTGGGAAACTGAAAGGAGATGTTACAGCACAAGCCTGCTTTAAACATCACATTACCATCCCCAAAATGATTTCATGAGATAACCAAACAGTGCCTCTTGCATAAGATGGGCATGTTTTTGCCTGTGTTCTCCTCAAGGATTTTGATGGATTCCTTTTGAACATTGAGATCCTTCATCCATTTTGAGTCTATTTTTGTGTGTGGTGTAAGGAAATGGTCCAATTTCATTTTTCTGCATGTGGCTGTCCAATTTTCCCAGCACCATTTATTGAAGAGGCTGTCTTTTTTCCATTGGACATTCTTTCCTGCTTTGTCGAAGATTAGTTGACCATAGAGTTGAGGGTCTATTTCTGGGCTCTCTATTCTGTTCCATTGATCTATGTGTCTGTTTTTGTGCCAGTACCATGCTGTCTTGATGATGACAGCATTGTAATACAGCTTGAATTCCGGAATTGTGATGCCACCAATGTTGCCAAAGGCAAGGGAAGCAAGGGCAAAAGTGAACTATTGGGATTTCATCAAGATCAAAATCTTTTGCACAGCAAAGGAAACAGTTAACAAAATCAAAAGACAACTGACAGAATGGGAGAAGATATTTGCAAACGACATATCAGATAAAGGACTAGTGTCCAGAATCTATAAAGAACTTAGCAAACTCAACACCCAAAGAACAAATAATCCAATCAAGAAATGGGCAGAGAACATGAACAGACATTTCTGCAAAGAAGACATCCAGATGGCCAACAGACACATGAAAAAGTGCTCCATATCACTCGGCATCAGGGAAATACAAATCAAAACCACAATGAGATATCACTTCACACCAGTCAGAATGGCTAAAATCAACAAGTCAGGGAATGACAGATGCTGGCGAGGTTGCGGAGAAAGGGGAACCCTCCTACACTGTTGGTGGGAATGCAAGCTGGTGCAGCCACTCTGGAAAACAGCATGGAGGTTCCTCAAAATGTTGAAAATAGAACTGCCCTATGACCCAGCAATTGCACTATTGGGTATTTACCCTAAAGATACAAACACAGTGATCCAAAGAGGCACGTGCACCCGAATGTTTATAGCAGCAATGTCCACAATAGCCAAACTATGGAAAGAACCTAGATGTCCATCAACGGATGAATGGATCAAGAAGATGTGGTATATATACACAATGGAATACTATACAGCCATCAAAAGAAATGAAATCTTGCCATTTGCAACAACATGGATGGAACTAGAGTGTATCATACTAAGCGAAATAAGTCAAGCAGAGAAAGACAACGATCATATGATATCCCTGATATGAGGAAGTGGTGATGCAACATGGGGGCTTAAGTGGGTAGGAGAAGAATAAATGAAACAAGATGGGATTGGGAGGGAGACAAACCATAAGTGACTCTTAATCTCACAAAACAAACTGAGAGTTGTTGGGGGGATGGGGTTTGGGAGAAGGGGGTGGGATTATGGACATTGGGAAAGGTATGTGCTTTGGTGAGTGCTGTGAAGTGTGTAAACCTGGTGATTCACAGACATGTACCCCTGGGGATAAAAATATATGTTTATAAAAAAAAAAAAAGATGAGCATGTTCTTAGGGAGCCAGGAGATGATAACAATATCTCAACCAGGGGCCATTACAGCAAAACAGACAGCAGATGCTTCAGGTTGGTGAGGAGATACAGGAAGACAAAGAAGAGGATAATGAACAATTGACCTCCAATCAAAGGTCTGGCATAGCGGGATGGTGGGAGGTTCTCTGTACTTAGCTGTATACCACAGGGACCTAGATCCAAGTTAAATAAAAGACCCTCTGGCACCAGGGAATCTTGTATACTGGTTTTGTTTCTGTTTTTTGTGAAACGATGCACATGCACGTATTTGACAGAGATACAGAGAGATCACAATCAGGGGATGGATTTGGGGCAGGAGAAGCAGACTTGCCACTGAGCAGGAAACCTGAGACCAGAGTCAATGTCATGACCCTGGGTTCCTGAGTTGAGCTGAAGGCCACTTCTGAACTGATGTACATACCACATGACCCTATCTTGTCTTCTTAATACCTCCTAGTCCTTGACAAGAACCACTGCTCTGTCATTGTTCAGAAATGCAGGGTATATGGATTTTGGCTTGGGCTGGTGTTGCTTGCTCTATCCGACCTGCTTCAAGAGCTGCTATAGCTTGTCCTCTTGAAGTCAGTGATTTGGCTATAGAGAAACTACTCTCCCACACATATTTGGGTAAAATAATTCCTCATTTGATAGATTTTTTTCAGGGGAAATGACACTATGTCTTGTGATGCTGTGCTTCTGTGGATGGTGATGGGAGTCATCTGTGCCTCTGAATCTAAATATCTGTTTCTGCTACCAGATGAGGGACTTTTTCAGCTCTGATTTTGCAAATAAATGCTTATCCCTATTTTTTCTTTACTTCTAGTTCTCCAAGAATACCCATTCCTTGGAGTCTATGAGTTTCCTAAGCTCATTGTCATGTTCCAACATTCTTCCTTCTCTCTTTGGATTTGCTTCCTTATTTTTGAGTCTTTTTGCCCCGGGTCACTAATTTGATAATCTGCTTCTGCCAGCTTCCTGGATTTGGTATCTAGTATGCTACCCACTTTTCATCAGAAACTTTTTATTTTATTTATAAACTTATCTTATTTTATTTTTATCAGTTTTATCTCTGTGGTTCGAGATTCTCTGATATCTTTTATGTTTTCATATATACAGGGAGTATCCTGGCCACTGCTTTCAATCCTCCATTGGGTGTGTAATATGTAGAGTTTCACTACGATTGCCTATCCATGATCATTTCTTGTTCTTTTTCCTCAGCATTAATTGGTTATTCCATCTTTGCATTGTATCTTGGTCTCTGTATACCTCTCTGTATTTAGAAAGCGCATTTTGTTTTCTACACTGAGGGTAATATCGTTAGGAGGAAGAGATCATGGAGAGTCCATGGGCTGGCCCTATTGGGATTCTCGGGTGTGTGTGTGGCATGCATTCCCTCTGTTGTGTTGTTGCTATCCCCATCCTTGAGGCAAGTCATCTACACAGGCTCTCCTTGCCTTCTGTTGGTGTATTTGGGTTCTGGGCCGAATATGCTCTGGTTTAGCCTTGTGGCGTCTGGTGTGCCTGTGAAAGGAGAAGTTTAACCAACTCAAAAGAACAAAAGCATGAAGAATGGTTGTGGTCAGGAGAGAGCATTTGGGCAGGGCTTTCTTCTAGTCCCCTATGGGAGAGTCTGTTCTCCTGGGACTAAGCTACTTCACAGAGAAATGCAGTCAACCCTGTGTTCAATGGTTGGGATTTCCTGTTGGCACGTTAGGCAGTAATGTCCTCACCATCCCATCTTTGGCCCGTAGCTCAGTCTTTATGCCGCTGGTGCGAGAGCACAAAATTTATTGTGCTCCCATCGAAACATCACAAACACAGCCTCTCACGGATGCACTGCCAGAAACCACCAA
Organism: Mustela putorius furo; assembly: GCF_011764305.1. Lineage (NCBI taxonomy): Eukaryota > Metazoa > Chordata > Mammalia > Carnivora > Mustelidae > Mustela > Mustela putorius. The sequence goes on from NW_025421667.1 coordinate 23,900, forward strand.
ATTCCCACTGTGTCTCCTTCTATTGTTTCTGATCATGATATTCAAGCTGTCTGAACCTGGTTGCTTGCTGGTGTCCTCTGCAAGAGAAACACAGTGTTCTCTCGATTTGATGTCTGCCAAGTCTACTGATTTAAATCTCCAGGCCTCAAGACTATTTGTTTGCAAGAAACTTATGGGGTGATGCCAAAACATACTATGAGGAGGAATATATGTTTAAATGCATGTATTTTCAAAAATTAAAAACCCCGGAAAAAAGCAAACAATCTGGATGCCATAAAGAACTAGGAAAAGAAGAAACAAAATCCACAGTTATCCAATTAAAAAAAAATAAGACATATTGTCATCAAAATAAAAGAAATACAAACAAACACATAGGAAATAATCAGGTGAACTCACACGTCAGTACTGAAAACATTAACAAACTGGAGGAGCCATTACCTGCATAAAACATGGAGACAAGCACACAGTTGAAAATATGAGACCACATGACAACTGATAGAATGGAGAAAAAGAAATAACCTAAAGAAACCTCTACACTATTATACCAGCAAATCCAGGAACTGAGATATAAGGATAAATTACAAGACACCTATCAATTCCCAAAGATTAGGTCAGGAAACCTACAAAATTTGTGCTCTACAGTAATGAATAAAGCGGTTGAAGCAGTAATCAAATTCATGCCAAAACACAAAATGCCAGAACCACATCAGTGTCCTGGTCACCTCTTCTACACATTTAATGAAGGTAATGTTGTTTCTTCTCATCAATTCCAGAAATGGAGGAGGTAGGGATACTATAATTTAGAAATTTAAGGACCCAATTCAGATAATGACATTATAGGACACAAACTCTAAGGCACTTTAATAAGTAAAGATTAAAAAATATATAGTTCTTTCCTTTTCTCTCTGTTTCTTGAACTTGTTTTGAAAAGGCCAGATTGTTTTTCTCTAATTTTTTTTGTTATGCTGTGGAAGCCAGTGTCTCTTCCATCATCCGTTTTAGACAGAGTATTCATGGATGGGTTATTTCCATATACGACCTAGTGCTACAACAACTTCTGAACACCCATGAACCAGTTCCCTCATTCACTGCATGTGTCTCTTTTCTGATACCCTCAGCTTGGTTCTAAGAATCCTGAGTCAGTTATGGTTTGTCTCTTTCTCTGACTTCTCCTTCATTTTTCCCTTTCTTTACTAAGGGCCATGGTATTCCTCCTGGGGCACATACGAAGTAAGACATATGATATTTCCCTTTGCCTGCTTCCCTTTTTCACTTTGCATCACCCAGTCCTGTAGCATTTATGTCAGTGCAAGTAGCAGGGGTTCATACTCCCTGATGCCTGAGGAATACTCTATTGCCAACATGGACCACGCCTTCTTTATCCACTAGTCTTTGCAAGGGTATTGTGGCTCAATCCACAGTTCTACTAGAGTGGGCATTGCAGACCATCGATACAGGCCATTCTTTTTTTTTTTCTGATTTAAGGACTTAATCAACACAGCTTTACCCATTACCACAGCAGGTAGAGTAAACTAAAATGACAAGGGGTGCAGTCTATGGCTCTTCCTTAAGAGTTAGCTCTGAGGCACAAAGTTACTCTCCTGAAGACTTTGCAATGGGGTTTAAGGGAAAACCAGGAAGACAGAGCCCTAATCCCTTATGACTCGTGTTTTAGAACACTAGGTGTTGAGGACACAGACAGCACAGTACATTCATGCCCTGACATTTTTCTTTCTAAAGGGACTTACCACCCCTTAATCATCACTGTCCCATAGGGACAAGATGCTGAGAAAGGACTCTCCCAAAGGATGTCAACCCCCATAGAGAACTCTTGATACCCAAAAGTCCTCACTGTTTCTTGAGATCTCTGGAAGTTGCAGTGGAAATAGGAAAACCTTGCCGTCTTTGGATAAGTGCTAGCCTAGAGGATGGTGTACCAAACGTCATTTTCTTTTCTCTTTGTCTAGAAAGGAAAAGAGAGACATTAAAACACAAGACAACCTGAGTTCTTAATCAGGCTAGATGGCTTTTTTTCTGTCCTTCCCAGGGCTTCCTACCTAAAGCCATAGGACTCAAAGTTCATGAGAGAGGGACTTCTGCTTACGTGAAGCCAGCTTCTGTGATGCACCAAGCTTTGAGGTCATAGCAACCGCTCCTCTTCAACACACGACTGATAACTACACTTGGCTGGATCAGTCATGGGTGGACCAAGAGGTTCCCAAGCCCTCCCAAACCGCTGGAGCGGCCTGGGTCTCTCACCAAGAGTATGTGACATGAGTTAGTGTCACCTTCGCCATGGCCAAATTCATAGTCTTTGGTCGTGACTGTTAGCACTAGCCCTCTAGACTCCAGAGAAAATCAAGAATCCACCATTCCATCCTACCCACGAAAGACCAAGAAATAAACATGCCTCAAACAGAGCCTCAGGGTAAGAAATCCTGCCCTGCACATGGGTTGGTCTTCCCACCCAATTAGGGCGCTTATGACCAGGAAAAGTGCCACCAAGGAAAGCTCAAATGTAACACCCACAACCATGAAAGAAATGTCTGGGGTCCTAAACAACGATGGCATGAGTACCTCTAGGTTCTTCTTAAATTGTGAAAAAAATGGCGTCCCAATCTTCAAAAGAGACAAAGCAACAAATGCAGACTCTACACCTTAGAAACTTAGATCCAGGATGGACTTATGTACTTGGAGTCCACAGGAGCAAGCGTGGAGCATGTTGGAAGAGACCCATAACACACATGAAGCCATCTGAAATACTTTAATGCACATATCAGGATGACAACTGAATCTCCAAAAAGATGCATTGAAGAGGATTCAAATGTTTAAGAACCTTGAACATTCCCATAGGGTTGTGCAGCTACCCAATATAGAACTGAATGGAGATGTGGCAGCACAATCCTGCCTTCACCCTCTCATGACCATCCCCCCAATGGTTTCATGCGATAAGCAAACAGTGCCTCTTGCAGAAAATGGACATTTTCTAATGGAACCAGGAGAGGATGAACAATGTGTCAGTAGGGGCCAGTACAGCGTGACAGACAGTGGATGCTTCAGGTTGGTGAAGAGATCCAGGAAGACAAAGAACAAGATCTGGCATTTTAGGATGGTGGGAGATTCTCTCTACCTGGCTGCCTTCTATAGGAACCTAGGTCCAAATTAAATAAAATATCCTCTGACCCCCATCCTTTATTGTGCAATGCTTTTTTTTTGTTTGTTTGTTTGTTTGTTTTATTTTGTCAAATGATGCTCATGCACATATTGGACAGAGAAACAAAGAGATCACAATCAGGGGGTGGAGCTGGAGAGGGAGAAACTGACTTGTCCTTGAGCTGGGAACCTGAGACCAGAGTTGATGACATGACCCTGGGATCATGAGTTGAGCTGAAGTCCGCCTTTGAACTGATGGACACACCCTGGGACACAGCTTTGACTTCTGAATACCTCCTAGTTCTATACAAGAACCACTGCTCTGTCATTGTTCTGAAATACAAGGGATAAGAATTTTGGCTTGGGCTGGGGTTGGTTGAACTATCTGCCCTATTTCGAGAACTGGTCAAGCCTGTCCTCTTGAAGTCAGTGACTGGGCTATGGACAAACTATTCTCCCAAGCATATTTGTGTGAAGAGATATCCTCCATTTCTAGCTTTTGCAGGGGGAATGACACTATGTCTTTTGGTGCTCTGCTTCTGTGGAAGGTGATGGAAGTCCTCTGTGTCCCTGAATCTGGCTCTCTGTTTCTGCTCCCAGACAAGGGACATTTTCAGGACCGATTTCTCAAATCCATGTTCAGCCCTCTTTTTCTCTCACACTCCTACTCTCCTACAATAGGCACTTCTTTCCATTCCTTGGAGACGATGACTTCTCTAAGATCATTGTCATGTTCCATCATTCTTTCTTCTCTCTTTGGATTTCCTTCCTTATTATATAATCTTGTTTTTCCAGGTCACTAAATGGACCCTCTACTTCTGCCAGCTTCTCGGACTTTGCATCCAGTTTGCTACCAATATTCTCATCAGGAACTCTTTATTTTCTTTTATTCTTATCAGTTTTAAATGTTTGGTTTGAATCTCCCTGATATCTTCTGTGTTTTCTGATGTACAGCGAGTATCCTGGATGCTGCTTTCAATCCTCCATAAGGCGTGTTCTATGTAGGTTTCACTCCGAATGCCTGGCCTTGATAATCTCTTGTTGTTTTTCCTTGGCATTATTTGATTCTTCCTCTTTGCATTGGATCTAGGTCTTGTCTTCCTCTGTATTCGAAAAGCCCAATCTGTTGTCTAGCCTAAGGATAATTTCTTTAGGAAGAAGGAATCATGGAATGCCCAAGGGCTAGCACTTGTGGGAGTCTCAGGTGTGTGTGTGTGTGTGTGTGTGTGTGTGTGTCACACATGTCCTCTGCTTTTGTGTTGTGGTGTCCCCTGTCCTTGAGGCTAGTCAACTGAAGAGGTTCTCCTTGCCTGCCATTTGGTGTTTTTGGGGTCTGGGGTGAAAATGCTGAGGTTTATCTTGGTAGGCTCTGGTGTGCCTGTTAAAGGAGACATTCCACCAACTCAACAGAATGCCAACTTTCAGAATGCTGTGTTCAGAAAAGAGCATGTGGTCAAGGCTTTCTTCTACTCCTGTATGGGAGAGTCTGTTCTCCTGGGACTAAGCAACTTGGACTGAGGAAGGCAATCCCCCAAATGTTCCATGATTGTGATTTCATGTTGGCAGGTTAGGCAGCTAATGTCCTCACCATCTTGTCTTTGGCCAGTAGTTCAGTCTTTATGTTGCTGGTGTGAGATCACAAAATTTCTTGTGCCCCCATTGAGTAATCTCCATGAACCCTGCCTCTCACGGATGAAGTGCCACAACCCACTATCTTGACACTGTGTCTCCTTTTATTGTCTCTGATCATGGTTTCCAGGCTGTCTGTACCTCGTTGCTTGATGGTGTACTCTACAGGAGAAACCCTGTGTTCTCTCGATTTGATGTCTATCAAGCCTGCAGATCAGAAATCTCCAGGCCTCAAGACCATTTGTTGGCAAGAAGTCGTGCTATTCAGACCCTTTGCTCGTCAAAGCCAATGGCATTTGGAAACATGTTCCTTCTGAATTCCCAGTGTGCTGCACTCTCCAATGACTTTGTCTTTTGCATTAGCTAACTGCCCTCTAATGAACCAATGCCCACTTCTACCCTGAACCATGTCTCCAATCTTCTTCTATAGTCTCTGTGACATTTTTTCTCTTTTGCTTGGAGTTTACTTTGTAGGCTTCAGGTATTTCCATCAAGTTGCAGTTAATGTGGTAATCTTCCAATTGTCTTCTTGGCTGAAGACAAGCCAGGGGTGCTCAGACAGTACTACCATCTAACTGTCCTCCAAGTCACTGCAAATCCTTACTGAGGCATAAGCAAGAATGAATTCTTCCACTTACCGCATATGGCACTGCTGTGGAGAGCATGGGCTACGTTACATCTATCAGTCTCAGAAAGATAAATAAGAGACGATTTCACTCTCTCACAACAGTTAAAAGACATATGAAAAAGCAAGGAAAAAAGGGACAAACAATACGAGTCTAACCAGGCACAAAATATTTGGTGTTTGTTTGAACACATTTTTGAGAATACATGTTTATCAAAGAGGACTAAAGGTGATATTCCTTGTAGGAAAAGTGGCTGAAAGTTTTGAAAAGTGAGTTTTCAAAATGAATTGCTATTTTTAAAATACTGACTCCCTATCTCTTGAAATTTAATTATAAGTGTTATGTGAAACAATCAAAGACAACACACACACACACACACACACAGAACACACAAAATATGGGGAGGAATTGAAGAAATGCACTAAAAAACCAAAACTCAAGGAAAATACCGTATAGTGGAAAGGCACAGAGAATCTAAGTCAGAAACCAACCAAAATGAGAAAGTTACCTTCTTACCTATTATTGAATTAGTTGAAGTATTCAGGACCAAATTCCATCGTCACTGCAGATTTTTGATTGGATGAAATAAAAAAAGAAAAAAGAAAATTGGCAGAATGCACCTGTGTGGCTCAGTGGGTTAAGCTGCCACCTTCATTTCAGGACATGATTTCAGGGTCCAGGGATAGAGTACCATATTGGGCTCACTGCTCAGCAGGGGGCCAGCTTTCCTTCTTCTCTCTCTGCCTGCTACTCGGCCTACTTGTGATTTCTGTCTGTCAAATAAATAAATAAAAACTTTTTAAAAATGGCACAAATGGTCCACAAGAAAACAAAAAAACTAAACAAGCTCGACCTTTTGTTGTCCATAGGAGATTTCCTTCTACTATAAAGATACACTTAGTTTGAATGTGAAGGAATTTGGAATACATAGTTTATGCAATTGGCAAGGAGAAATAGCAAAAGTGATTGTTCCTATGGCAGATAGAGAGCCTTTATGCCTTTGAGAGTCAAAGGATTACTGGAAAGTGTTTTGTCTTAATGGAGCATCAAGACATCAGAAACTTGGAAGAATTGCCAATACATACACCACCTACATGGGTGTATCTAAATGTTGGAAGCATATGAACAGAAAGGAAGGGAGATGGGGACCTCAATCCAATATTTTTGGGGATGACGATATTCACTTTCAGCACAGGACAGATCATCCAGATGAAAATCTGGTAAGGAATAACATACATCACCTTGGGCTCTCTAGACCAACTGAGATTTGGGGATACATGTGTAATATTGTGTCTCTGAGGACCATAAGATAAGTTCTTCCCAAGGGGAGACCTAACATTGTCTATCACAGATTGTTGTTGGAGCCCAAAACAAGTCCTAATTAATGGTAGTGAATTCAAATCCTATCTTGTATACTTATGACCACAAAGATAGGAAAACCAAAAGAAATCACTTACAAAGGGGAGACACAGCCAGACACTAATATGTGGAAAACAGAACACACTAGTGAGCTAGCAATGATTCAAAGAATGAAAATCAAAAAGGAAAATTCAAAAGTGCCAAGAAAAATGGAAAATAAAGAAACTTACGGGATGATGCCAAACATTTTATGGGGAAACAATATAGGTTTAAATGTGTGTGTTTCCAAAAATCAAAAGCACTGAAAAAATGCAACCTATCTGGACGCCATAAGGAACTATAAAATGAAGAAACAAACTTCAAAGTTAACAGAAAAAATTAAATAATATTTATGATTATCAAAATAAAAGAAATACAAGCAAATAGTAAAAAAATAAGGAGATCTCACACGTTATTTTTGAAAACATTAAGAAACTGGAGCCCTTACCTGGATAAATCAGGAAGACAACTACACAGCTGAATGTATTAGACCACATGACAACATATAGAAAGGAAAAAAAAAAGCCTAAAAGACCTGTTGCACAATTATGCCACATCAAAGCACTGAGAGAAAAGAATAAATTCCAAGACACCTATCAACTCCCAAGATAAGGTCAGGAAACCTACAAAATCTCAGCTCTCTAGTAGTGACGAAGGGTTTGAAGCAGTAATCAAACACCTGCCAACACACAGAAGGCCAGGACCAAATAATTTTCCTTGGCAACTTTTCTAGACATTTAGTGAAGACAATGTCATTTCTTCTCATTGATTCCAGAAATGGAGGAGGCAGATATACTCTAATTTACAAGGATAAAGACCCAATTAAGATAACGACATTTTAGGAAACAAATTCCATGCCTTTTTGGTAATTGAAGATAGTAAAAATATAATTCTTTTCTTTTTTCTCATTGTCTTCATCTGGTTTTGAAGGGGCAGATTGTTTTTCTTTTAATTTTTTGTTCTGGTGAGAAAGCCAGCCTGTCATCTATCATCCGTTTTTCTTTAATTTATTTTTTATTTATTTTCAGCGTAACAGTATTCATTATTTTTTCACCACACACAGTGCTCCATGCAATCCTTTCCCTCTCCAATACCCACCACTTGGATCCCCCAACCTCCCACCCCCTGCCCCTTCAAAACCCACAGATTGTTTTTTAGAGTCCATAGTCTCTCATGGTTCACCTCCCCTTCCAATTTCCCCCAACTCCCTTCTCCTCTCTATCTCCCCATGCCATCCATGCTATTTGTTATGCTCCACAAATAAGTGAAACCATATGATTATTGACTCTTTCTGCTTGACATATTTCACTCTGCATAATCTCTTCCAGTCCTGTCCATGTTCCTAAAAAATTGGGTATTCGTCCTTTCTGATGGAGGCATAATACTCCATAGTGTATATGGACCAAATCTTTCTTATCCACTCTTCCATTTAAGAGCATCTTGGTTCTTATTTCCACAGTGTGGCGACCGTGGCCTATGCTGCTATAAACGTTGGGGGTAAAGATGGCCCTTCTTTTCACTACATCTGTATCTTTCGGGTAATTACCCAGTAGTGTAATTGAAGGATCATAGGGAAGATCTATTTTTAATATCTTGAGGAATCTTCATACTGTTCTCCATAGAAGCTGCAACAACTTGCATTCCCACCAACTGTGGAAGAGGGATTCCCTTTCTCCACATCCCCTCCAACACATGTTGTTTCCTTTGTCCTTTGCATTGTCTATCTGTTCTCTTAAGAAACAATTGCCCATGTCTCTCAAATCCATGTCTCCAGTCATCTCCCAAGTTCTCTGTGACTTCTTTTCTCTTTTTCTGTGCAGATTGCTTTGTAGGCTTCACATCTATTTCCGCCATGTTGCACTGACGTGGTAATTTTCCAGTTGTGTTTATAACTGAAGACAAGCCTGGAGTTCCCAGATATCACTACCATCTCACTGTCCTCAAAAAGCATCACAGACTCTTACCCAGCCATAAGCAAGAATGAATTCTTGACACTTGCCTCCAGTGGCAATGTTGTGGAGAGCATCACATCTATCAGTCTCAGCAACACAAATAAATATTATTTCACTCTCTCATAGTAGTCAAGGACCCTGGAAAAAGAAAGGGAAAAGGTGACAACAATACGACTCTAAGAAGGCACCCAAAATCTGTTGTTTGCTTTAAGTCAAGTTAGTGAGAATATGTGCTTATAAAAGAGGACTAAATGGGACATTCCTTGCAGGAAATGTGGCTGAAACTGATGGAATGTGAGTTTTCAAGGCATATCACATTGAATTGGTATCCATAAAAACCGACTGGATATCTCTTGGAATTTTATTAGAAGTGTTATGTGAAACACACACAGACAAACACACACACACACACACACACACACACACAGATAAGACACACAAAAGGTGGGGAGGATGAGGAATCATACTAAAGGAAGCAAAATTCCAAGAAAATACCATAGAGAATCCAAGTAAGACGCCAACCAAAATGAGAAAGTTAAGTCCTTATATATCAATAATTCGTTCACATTTTCGGGAATAATTATCCTATTCCTATAAACAGATAGTTGGAAGGATGAAAATTTAAAAAAAAAACACGAAGGCAAAAATGGTCAACAAGAAAACAATAAAAAATAAACAAGCTCGACTTTATGTTGGCCATGGGAGATTTCCTTTGACTATGAAGATACACATAGCTTGAAAGTGAAGGAATTGGGAAGACATAGGTTATGCAATTGGCAAGGAAAAGAGAGCCAATGTGATTGTACATATGGCAGATAGAGAGGTTTTATGCCTTTGAGAGACAAAAGATTACCGGAAGGTGTTTTGTCTTGATGGAGCATCAAAACATCAGAAACCTGGAAGAATTGCCAACATACACACGACCAACATGGGTGTTTGTAAATGTTGGAAGCATATGAACAGAAAGGAAGGGAGATGGGGAACTCAATCCGATATTGTTGGGGACTATGATATTCACTTTCAACACAGGACAGATCATCCAGATTGAAAGGTGGTATGGAATAACATACATCATATTGGGCTCTCTAGACCACCTGAGCTTTGGGGTTACATGCATAAGATTGTGTTTCTGAGGTTACATGCATAAGAGAAGTTCTTCCCAAGGGCAGATCTAACTTTGTCTATCACAGATCGTGTGCTGGAGTCCAAATCCAGTTGTAATTAATGGAAGAGAATTAAAATCCCATTTGTATACTTTTGACCATGAAGATATGAAAACTGGAAGAAATCGCTTATGAATGGGAAATTCAGCCAGACACTAATAGGTGGAAAATAGAATTCAATTGTGTACTAGCAATGAATCTAAGAAAGAAAAGGAAAAGGAAAATCAGAGAGTGCCATGAACAAAGGACAGTAAAGGAACTTATGGGATGATGCCAATACATATATGAGGAAACAATATAGGGTTAAATGCATGTATTTCCAAAAATTAAAAGCACTGGAAAAAACCAACCTAACTGGTAGCCATCAGGAACAAGAAGAAGAAGAACCAAACTCCAAAGTTAACAGAAAAAAATGAAGTAAGATAGATGATTATTGGAATAAAGGTAATAATAAGAAACCAATAGGAAAAAATCAGAACTTACATGTCAGTTTTGAAGACTTTTACACAATGGAGGAGCCATTACTTAGTTAAAACAGGGAGACACACACACAGCTGAAAGTATGAAACCACATGACAATTTATAAAAAAATAAAAATAATCAAATAAAAAGTTTATACATTTATGCTAAAAAATAACCTAAAAAATAGCCTAAAAAAGTCTACACATTATACTAGCAAATCCAAGAACTGAGAGAAAAGGATAAATTCCAAGACACACATTAACTCCCAGAATTAGGTTAGGAAACCTACAAAATCTCAGCTCTCTACTAGTGACTAAAGCATATGAAGCACTAATCAAACACCTGTCAACCTACAGAAGGCAAGGTCCAAATCCTTTTAATGGGCAACTCTTCTAGACACTTAATGAAGGCAATTTCGTTTCTTCTCATTGATTCCAGAAATGTAGGAGGTGGGTAGACTCTAATTTACAAGTATAAAGAACCAGTTTACATTAGGACATTATGGGAAACAATTTCCATGCCATTTCATTATTTAAATATAAAAATATAATTCCTTCTCTTTCTCTATCTTCATCTACTTTTGAAAAGGACAGTTTGTTTTTATTTTAATTTTTTTGTTCTGTGGAAAAAGCCAGCCTATCATCCACCATACATTTTTGACAAGCTATTCACTGATGGTATAGTTCCATATATGACCTAGTGTTCATCCTAGGATATGCCACAACTCCTCAACACTCATTAGCCAGTTCCCAATTAACCAGAATTCTTTCTTTACTGTAACCCTCAGGGTGGCTCTCAGAGACTTGAAATCTCCTGGTTTGTCTGTTTCTCTGCCTTCTTCCCCTTCAGTTTTTCCTTACTTCTACTAAGGGCCATGGTATTCTTCCTGTGTTGTATAGGAGGGGAAGCCATATGATATTCCTCTTTGTCTCATTGACTTTTTTTTTTTTTTTTTTTTTTTTTTTTTTTTTTGCATCGCCCAGTTTTGGGCATTCATGTCAATGCAAGTACCAGGTGTTCGTCCTTCCTGATGGCTGAGGAATACTCTGTTGCCAATATGGACCACACCTTCTTAATCCACTACACTTTGCAAGGGCATTGCAACTCAATCCACAGTTCTGCTCTATTGGACCTTGGCAGGATATCAATATCGGCCGTTCCTTTTCCTCTGATTAAAGATACTCGGTCAACATGGTTATACCCATTACCACAGCAGTTAGAGTTAACTAATGATGACAAGGAGTGCTCTACATGGCTCTTCCTTAATGGTTATCCATTATGCAGAATGCACCCTCCTTGAAGCCTTTGAAAAGGTGTTTAAAGTAAATCCAGGTAGAGAGAGCCCTAATCTCTTATGACTAGTATTTCGTAACACTAGGAGATGAGGATACAGAGAGCACAATACATCATTCCCTAATATTTTGCCTTGAAAATGAACTTTCTGTCCCTTAGTCATTACTGACTCACAGGTAAGTCGCTGAGCAAGGACTCTGTCACCCACAGGATGACACACTTTATAGAGAGCTGATGATAGGCAAGGGGCCTCACTGTTTATTGATATCTCTAGAAATTGTAGTGGAAATAGGAAAATCTTGCCGTCTCTTGAGAAATGTTGGCCTAAAGGATGGTATACCGAACGTCATTTTCTTTTCTCTTTGTCTAGAAAGCGCAAGTGGGAAATTAACACATAAGACGACCTGAGTTCTTGACCAGAATCAGAGGGATCTTTTTAGTACTTCGTGGGGCTTCCTACCTAAAGCCATAGGACTCAAATATCATGAGAGAGTGACTGCTGTTTCAGTGATGTCAGTTTCTGTGATTTCACAAAGGTTGGAGGACATAGCAACCACTCCTCCCCAAACCATGCCTGATCTACACTTGGTTGGAGTATTCATGGCTGGACCAAGAGGATCCCAAGCCCTCCCAAACTGGTGGAGCCAACTGGGTCTCTAACCATATCAGTTGTGAAGCGAGTCAGTGTCACATTCAATTTTGTAGTCTATTGATGTGATAGTCAGCACCAGCCATCTGGATCCTAGAAAAATACAAGAATCCAGCATTCCATCTTAGCAACAAAAGACCAAGAAAGTATAATGTCTCAAACAAAGACTCAGTGGAGGAACTCCATATTCTGCATATGTGTTTGGTATTTCTACCCAAATAGGGCTCTTCTGACTAGGTAAAGGCCAGCAAAGGAGACCTCACAGGGAACACCCACAACCTTGCAAAAGATATGTCTTGAATCTTCAACAGCGATGTCATGAGTTCCTCTAGCGTCTCAAGAAATCATGCCAAAACAGCCTCCCAAACTTCAAAAGTGACGAAGCACCATAGTCAGACTCTACAACCAAGAACCTCAGGCCCAGGACAAACTTATGTACTTGGAGTCCGAAGGAGTAGGAGTCCGAAGGAGCAAGCATATTGGAAGAGAACTGTAGCACAAGTGAAGCCATTTGAGACACTTTTGCCTGTTTCAAAATGAAAATGTGTATCTCCAAAAGGACGCATTGAAGAAGATTCTAATGTCGAAAAACCTTGAGCATTTCAATAAGGTGGTGCAGCTACCCTCTGGGGAACTGAATGGAGATGTGGCAGCACAAGCCTGCCTTAATCCTCTCATGACCATCCCACAAATGACTTCATGCGATAAACAAGCAGTGCCTCTTGCAAAAGATGGGTATGTTCTCATGGAGCCAGAGAGGATGAACAATGTGGCAACAAAGGGCCATTACAGTGGGACAGACAGCGGATGCTACAGGTTGGTGAGGAGATTCAGGAAGACAAGAGCAGAATTAACAAGGGAGTTCAGAGCGATGGTCTGGCATTTTAGGATGGTGGGAGGTGCTCTGAACCTGGCTGTATTCCATACGGACCTAGGTCCAAATTAAATAAACCATCTTCTGGCCCCAGCCAATCCTTGTACACTGTTTTTGTTTTCGCTTTTGTTTTCTGTCAAAATACGTGCATTCGATGTATTTGAGAGAGAAAGAGAGATCACAATGAGGGGGTGGATCTGGAGACGGAGAATCAGACTTGTCGCTTGCAGGAAACCTGAGACCAGAGTTGATGCCATGACCTTGGGATCATAAGTTGAGCTGAAGGCCGCCTCTGAATGATGGACACACCACAGGACTCATTCATTCTCTTCTTAATACCTCCTAGTTCTAGACAAGAACCACTGCTCTACCATTTTTCAGAAATGAAGGGAATACGGATTTTGGCTTGGGCTGGTGTCGCTTGCTCTATCCGACCTGTGTCTTGTGTTGCTCTGCTTCTCTTGATGGTGATGGGAGTCCTCTGTGTCTCCAAATTTGGATCCCTGTTTCTGATCAAAGATTAAGGGCATTTTGAGCTCTGATTTCTCAAAGAAATGTTCAGCCCTCTTTCTTTCTCTCATTCTTAGTTCTCCTACAATAAGCAACTCTTTCCATTCCTTGGAGTCGATGACCTCCCTATACTCATTGTCATGTTCCATCATTCTTCCTTCTCTCTTTGGATTTGCTTCTTTATCTTCCAGTTTTTTTCATTCAAATCACTAATTGGAATCTCTGCTTCTGCCAGCTTCCTGGACTTTGCATCCAGTCTGCTACCAATCATTTCATCAGGAACTCATTATTTTATATTATTTTTTATTTTTATCAGTTTTATCTCTGTGGTTCGAGGGTACCTAATATCTTCTGTTTCTTTATGATGTGCAGTGAGTATCCTGGCCAGCTTTCAATCCCCCTTTGGGCGAGTCAAGAGTACAGGTTTCACTCTGATTGCCTGGCCATGATAATTTCTTTTTTTCTTTTTTTTTTTTTTTCCTTTGCATCAAATGACTCTTCTATCTTTGCATTGGATCTAGGTCTCTGTCTTCTTCCCTGTATTGAAAAAGCCCATTTTGTTTTCTAAACTGAGACTAACTTCTTTAGGAAGGAGAGATGATGGATTGCCCAATGGCTGGTGCTTGATGGAGTCTTGCGTCTGTGTGTCACTTGCATGTCCTCTGCTGCTGTGTTGTGCCTGTCCCTGTCCTTGAGACCAGTTATCTGCAAAGGCTCTCCTTTCCTGTCGTTTTGTGTGTTTGGGGTCTGGGCTAAATATTCTGAGGTTTAGCTTGCTGGGCTCTGGTGTGCCTGTGAAAGAAGACGTTCAACAAAATCAACAGAATGAAGGCCTACATAATGCTGTGCTCAGAATAGAGCATGTGGGCAGGGCTTCCTTCTAGTTCCCTATGGGAGAGTCTGTTCTCCTTGGACTAAGTAACTTGGACTGAGGAAGGTAGCCCCACAAGTGTTCCATGGTTGGTATTTCATGTTGGCAGTTTAGGCAGCTAATGCCGTCACCATCCTGTCTTTGGCAGAAATTCAGTCATGATGCTGATGGTGCGAGAACCCAAAATTTTTGTGTCCCCATCAAATCATCTCCATGAACACATTCTCATGTATGGACTGCCAGAACCCAGCATCTTCCCACTGTGTCTCCTGATATTGTCTCTAAGCATGGTTCCATGCTGTCTGCACCTGGTTTCTTGTTGGTGTCCTCTGCAGGAGAAACACAGTGTTCTCTCGAGTCAATGTCTGCCAAGCCTGCTTATTGAAATCTCCAGGCATCAATACCCTTTGTTGGGAAGAACACATGCCATTGGGACCCTCTGCTGGTCACAGCAAATGCATTGGGAAACATGCTTCTTATGGGTTCCCTGTGTGATCCTCTCTCCTGTGCCTTTGTATTCTGCATTGACTCACTGTCCTCTGACGCACCAAACACCCATAAATCCCATAATCCATGTCTCCATCTTCTCCCACAGTCTCGGCGAATTCTTTTCTCTTTTGCTGTGGAGTTTGCTTTTAGCCTTCAGGTCGATTTCTGCCAAATTGCAATTGATGTTGTAATCTTCCAGTTGTGTTCATGGCTGAAGACAAGCCTGGAGTTCCCAGCCACTACTACCAATTCACTGTCTTCAAAGGCACCGCAGAATCTTACAGAGGATAATCAAGAATGAATTCTTGCCACTTGACTCATGTGGCAGACTTGTGGAGATCATTGGGCTATGTCACATCTATCAGACTCAGAAAGACAAATAATATAGGATTTCACTCTCTCATGGTTGTCAAGAGACATGGGAAAAAGTAAGGGAAAAAGGGACAAACTACATGATTCTAACCAGGCACACAGAATTTGCCATTTGTTTGAAGGCAGGTTTGTGAAAATATATGTTTATAAAAGTGGATAAAAGGTGACATTATTTGTAGGAAATGTGGCTGAAAGTGATGGAATATGAGTTTTCAAGGCATGTCAAATTGAATTGCTAACCATAAAATAACAACTTCCTACTCTTGAAATTTAATTATAAGTGTTATGTGAACACACACAAACAACACACACACATGCACACACACAGACACACATGCTCACACAAAGGAGACACACCAAAGATGGGGAGGAAGTGAGGCATAACTCTAAAGAAAGCAAACCCCCAAGAAATAACATAAAGGGAAAGGCATGGAGATTCCAAGTCAGAAACTAACCAAAATAAAAAATTAACATCCTACCTATTACAATTAGTTCAAGTATTCAGGATAAATTCTTTGTTCTGTACAAACACATTGTTGGAATGAATGAGAATTTAAAAAAAGAAAAAGAAAAAGAAAAAAAGGGCAAAAATTTCCACAAGGAAACAACAAAAACTTAACAAGCTAAACCTCATGTTGCAATAGAGATTTCCTTCAACTCGAAAGTGAAGGAATCGGTGACATAGGTTATGCAATTGACAAAGCTAAGGGAGCAAAAGTGATTGTGCCTATGGCAGATAGAGAGATTTTATGCCTTTGAGAGACAAAAGTTACGAGAAGCTGCCTTGTCTTTATGGAGTATCAAAACACCAGAAACTTGGAAGATTTGCCAACAGATACACCTCCATGTGGGTGTATATAAATTTTGGAAGCATATTAACAGAAAGAAAAGGAGATGGGGACCACATTCCAGTATTGTTGCAGAGTACAGTATCCACTTATAGCACAGGACAGATCATCCAGAGAGAAAGGTGGTAAGGAATAGCAGATGTCATCATGGACTCTCTAGACCACCTGAGCTTTGGAAAAACATGCATAAGATTGTGTCTCTGAGGACCATAAGAGAAGTTTTTCCCAAAGGCAGACCTAAAATTGTCTGTCAGAAATCCTCTGCTGGATTCAAATACAGTCATAATTATTAGAAGATAATTCAAATCCTGTCTTGTAACTTATAACCACAAAGATATGAAAACAGAAAGAAATCACTTAAGAAAGAGAAACACAGCCAGGCACAAATAGGTGGTCGAGTTGGCATTACAGTTCACAGATATAGGCCATTCTTTTACCTCTGATTTAAGAAAATTGGTCAACATGGCTATACCTATTACCACAGCAGGTAGTGTTAACTAATGATAGCAAGGAGTACTGTTTAGGGCTCTTCCTTCAGCGTTAGCTCTCATGCAGAATGTCATGCTCCTTGAAGACTTTCCAAATTTGTTTAAGGGAAAAGTAGGTAGACAGAGCCATAATCCCTTATTACTAGTGTTTTTGAACACTACAAGATGAAAACAAAGATAGCACAATACATCCATGTAATAATATTTTTCCTTGAAAAGGTACTTTCTCTTTCTTTGTCATAACTGACTATAGGGAAAAGACACTGAGAAAGGACTCTCTCACACACAGGATGACAAACCTCACAGAGAGCTGATGATACCCAAGAGGCCTCACTGTTTCTTGAGATCTCTAGAAATTTCAGTATAAATAGTAAAACCTTGCCTTCTATGGAGAAATACTGGTCTAAAGGATTGTATCCAAAACGTCATTTTCTTTTCTTTTTGTCTAGAAATGGAAGTGGGACATTAACACAAAAGACAACCTGATTTCTTGATCAGGCTACGGGGTCTTTTTCTGTGTTTTCTGGTGCTTTCTACCTAAAGCCATAGGACAAAAAGGACATGAGTGTGGGACTGCTGCTTTAGTGAAGCCAGCTTTTGTGATGTCACAAAGATTTGAGTTCCTAGCAACTACTCCTTCCCAAACCACGCCTTATGTACACTTGGCGGTAGTAGTCATGGGTGGGCCAAGAGGATCCCAAGCCCTCCCAAACTTCTGGAGCTGCCTGTGAAGTGAGTTGGTGTTAATTTCTCCATGGCCAAAATTTGTAGTCTTTTATTGTGACAGTCAGCACCAGCCATCTGGATTCCAGAGAAAGGTATGAATCCACAATTCCACCTTACCCACCACGAAAGTCCAAGAAAGAAGCAGGTCTCAAACAAAGACTCAGGGGAGTAAATCCATGTCCCTCACATGTGTTTGATACTCCCACCCAATCAGGGTGCTTATGACTAGGGAAAGGCCACCCAAGTAAAGCTTAAAGGGAATACCCACAACCATGACAAAGACCTGTCTGTAGTCTTCAACAGTGAGGACCCGAGTAACTATAGTGTCTCCAGAAATCATGAAAGAAAGGCCACCCAATTTTCAAAAGTAAACAAGTCCCAAAGGCATACTGTACACCCTAGAACCTGAGGCCCAAGACTGACTCATCTACTTGGAGTCCACAGGAACAAGCGCGGAACATGTTGCAAGAGACCTAATAGCAAAAGTGAAGTGATCTGAATGACACTCTTGCCGGTTCAAGATGAAAATGTGTATCTCCAAAAGGACATGTTGAAGGGGATTCGAATGTCAAGGAATTTTGAGCATTCCCACAGGGTGGTTCAGCTACCCTCTGGGGAACTGAATTGAGATACAGCAGCAGAAGCCTGCCTTAACCATCTCATGACCATACCCTACATGGTTTCATACAATAACCAAACAGTGCCTCTTGCAGAAGATGGGCATGTTCTAATGGAGCAAGTGCCATTACAGCTGGACAGAGAGCAGGTGCTACAGGTTGGTGAGAAAATATAGGAAGACAAAGAATAGGAGAATGAACAATGGAGCTCAGAGCAACGTTCTAGCATTTTATCATGGTAAGAGGTGCAGCATTCCACAGAGATATAGGTCCAAATTAAATAAACCGTCCTCTGGCACCAGTAAATCCTTGTAAACTGGTTTTGTTTTTGTTTTTTAGTCAAAGGATACACATGCCCGTACTTGAGAGATAGACAGAAGTTTACAATGAGTGGGTGGAGCTGGGGAGGGGAAACAGACTTGCACCAGAGCAGGGAAGCTGAGACCAAAGTTGACGCCATGGCCCTGGGATCATGAGTTGAGCTGAATTCCGCCTCTGAACTAATGGAGGATCATATCGAGGATCATATCATTGTCCTCTTAATACCTCAGAGTTCTAGACAAGAACTATTGCTCTGTCATTGTTCAGAAATGCAGGGGATACAGATTTTGGCTTGGGCTGGTGTTGCTTGCTCTATCCGACCTGCTCCAAGAGCTGGCAGAGCTTGTCGTCTTGAAGTCACTGACTTGGTTATGAACACACCACTCTCCCTCATATATTTGGGTAAAGATAATTCCTCCACTACCAGCTTTAGCAGGGGGAATGACACTATGTCTTGTGGTGCTCCTTCTGTTGATGGTGATGGGTGACCTCTCTGCCTCTGAATCTGGATCTCTATTTCTGATCCCAGATGAGAGACATTTTCAGCTCTGATTTCTCAAAGACTTGTTTGGCCGTTATACTCTCACTCCTAGATAGATCTCCTAGAGTAGGCACCTCTTTCCATTCCTTGGATTCGATGACTTTCCTAAGCTCATTATTATGGCCCATCATTCTTCCTTCTCTGTTTGGCTTTGCTTCCTTATTTTCTAGTCTTTTACTTTTAAGTCACTAATTTGATCATCTTCTTCTGCAAGCTTCCTTGACATTGCGTTGAGTCTGCTACCAATCTTTTCATCAGGGACCCTATATTTTATTTTCTTTTTTATCACATTTGTCTCTGTGGTTAGAGACTTTCTGATATCTTCTGTGGTTTTCTGATGTACAGTGAGTATCCTCGCTGCTGCTTTAAATCCACCATCGGGTATGTAACTTTAGAGGTTTCACTTCGATTGCTTTGCCTTAATCATTTCTTATTCATTTTTCTTGATTTCAATTGATTATTCCATCTTAGCATTGGATATAGGTCTCTTTCTTTTTCTCTTTATTCTCAAAGCACATTCTGTTTTCTTCCCTGAGGGTAATGTCTTTAGGAAGAAGAGATCTTGGAGTGCCCAAGGGCTGGCTCCTGAGGGAGTCTCTGGTGTGTGTGGCATGCATGTCCTCTGCTGTTGAGTTGTGGCTGTCCCCTGACCTTAACGCCATCATCTGCAGAGGCTGTCCTTGACTGCCTTTTGGTGTGTTTGGTGTGTTTGCTCCTCTATCCTGTGCCTTTATTTTGCATTGACTCACATCCCTCTGAAACACCAATCACCCACGACGCCCTAAGCCATGTCTCCAATCTTCTGCTATAGTATCTATGACTTCCTTTCTCTTTTGATGTGGAGATTGAATTGTAGGTTTCAGGTCAATTTCCACCCAGTTGAAGTTCTTGTGGTAATATTCCTGTTGTGTTTATGGCTGATGACAAGCCTGGAGTTCCCAGACATTACTACCATCTCACTGTCCTCCAAAGGCACCACAGACTCTTATACAGCCATAAAAGAGAATGAATTCTTGCCACTTGTCTCATGTGGCTGTGTTGGGAAGAGCATTGGGCTACGTCATATCTCTCAGTCTCAGAAAGACAAATAACCTATAATTTCACTCTCTCGTGGTAGTAAAGGAACCTGTGAAAAAGCAGGGGAAAAAGGACAAACAATACGACTCTAACCAGAACCACAAAATTTTGTGTTTCTTTGAAGGCAGGTTAGTGGGAATATGTGTTTATAAAAGAGGACTAAATGGAACATTCTTTGCAGGAAATATGGCTGAAAGTGATAGAATGTGAATTTTGAAGGCCTATCAAATTGAATTGCCATCCAAAAAAGGTTGACTTCCTATCTATTGAAATTTTATTGTAAGTGTTATGTGAAGTGACACAAGATGACGGGGAAGTAAGAGGAGGTGCCATTTCAACCTGTACCCTAAATTGATGTGATTTCCTACCAAATAACTCTGATCACCCATGAAATAAACCTGAGATCAGAATTATAAACATCTGGATCTCTACAAGGGCAGAAAACATCAGTGGGCAGGAATAGCAGAGTTGGAACATCAGACTTACTATAAAAGATAAGGAAAATTGGAAGGAAGCTACCATAGGCGACTGGTTGGAAAGTAATACCCCAATACGAGAGTGCCCTCTGGTTGGAAAGTAATACCCAAATACAAGAGTGCCCTCTGGTTGGAAGGTAATACCCCAATACGAGAGTGCCCTGCATCTGGGGACCAGCATTAACTTGGACTCTCGTCGAAAGCACTCAAAAGGTGCAAATGATCACGGGGATAAATTGTGGGAAATGGGGAAGCTAAGAATAGGATCTTAAGTCCCTGGATGCAGGACAGCCTCCCCTGACATGGAGCCAGAGAGAGTGTGGTGGAGAAAACAGGTCTGGTTCCTAAGCCACCAGCATGCCTGAAATCGCGTGGGGTCTGGCTCCTGTGAGGGCCTGGGAGCCTCGCCAGACAGCAGAACGCGGAGCCTTGCTAACAGAGCCTGAGACGCATGCACCCCTTACCATCCTCTGAGAGAGGTGTTCGAAAACTCTAGTGCTCTTAGACCCACACAATAATATCAGAGCCTCAGACAGGCAGACGCCCCACACACTCCCCTGAGAGAGTTGCTTGCAAGCCAGGCACTCTTAGACCCAGAAAGACTAGGCATTCTCAGCCCAGCCCAGCGGGAAAACCTCAGTGTGGAATCACTGTTTTGAACTTCTCTGGCGGTCTGGAACTGCCCAGAAAGCCACTTCTGCTGTAGTTTTGGGTACATGCAGAAGATTCTGCATCCCCTGGGACCACGACTAAAATCTACTCTGCCAGCAGCCAAGGGGGAATTATAAGGGCTCTGCAGCACCCACAGGGGAGATGACTGAGACTTCCCTTTGAGAGGGAGATCGGGGTGCAGTTTGCTTTCCTCTAAACCTCCTAAAACCAAAACCCAAATGTATATATATATATATATTACATATATATATACATATGTATATAATGTATATGAATGTATACATATATATAAATATATAACAAGAGAAAAAATATAAATTTTTTAAATAAATTTTTATATGACAAGAGAAAAGTATATGACAAGAGAAAAAATATATTTTCTCTTGTCATATAAAAATATATTAATATATATATATTTTTTCTGCTGTCATGATAAGATGACAAGAAAATATATATATTTTTTCTCTTTTCATAGAACTATTTGTGTGTGTGTGTGTATGTGTGTATTAAAGAAAAGAAAGGAAGAACCTTTTCTAATAAAGGCTATATATATAAATATATATAATATATATATAAATATATATAAAATAAAATATATGTAAATATATAGTATATGTATTTTTTCTCTTGTCATACACTTTTATACAAATATATATATTTAAGCAAATAAAGGAAGAACCTGTAAAAAACCCAAGTATAACAATAATATACTTATATAGAAGACGTATATACTTATATACATATATACTTGTATAGTTATATATAAGAATTATATATATATATATATTATATATTTTATCTCATCATATAGTTTTATCAGTCTTTTTGTTTGTTTTTGTTTGTATACTATAAATCTATCCTTAGGGCCCATTTGATCCGTACCTTCACTTTTATCTTCCATTTTTTCCCTGTTTCTTTCTCTCTCTCTTTTTTCTTTTTCTTTTCATTTTTCTCTCATTTGGGTGGGGAATCCTGATTTCTCAGAAGCATTCCAGGGTGCACCTTGACTGCACCATATTCAATACATCCAGCTACATCTGTTCAGTCATCTCTCATCAAAATGAATAGGAGGAGAATTGCCCAACAAAAGAAAAATACAGAGGACGGGCCTTCTGCAACAGAGCTAATGGCTACCAACATAGTTAATATGTTGGAAAGAGAATTCAGGCTCACAATTATCCAGGCAATAGCTAGGTTGCAGAAAGCCATGGATGACCAAATGTAATTGAATACAAAAGACCTGAAAGATACCAGGGATAAGGTTCACAATGCTCTCAATGAGTTCCAATCTAATCTAAATTCTCTAAAAGCTAGGTAACTGAGACAGAAGATAGAATTAGTGATCTTGAGGACAAATAAATAGAGAGAAAGGATCAGGAGGAAGCCTGACACAAACAGCTTAGAAGACATGAAAACAGAATCAGGTAAGTAAATGATACCATGAAAAATTCCAACTCCATAATTATAGGAATCTATCAAGGGGAGGAGAAAGAAAGAAGTCTAGAAGATATAGTAGAACAAGTTATTCATGACAATTTTCCCAATCTCACGATTGGAACCAGCATTCATGTACTAAAGACAGAACGGTCTCCCCCCAAGATTATAGAATCAAAAAAAAAAAAAAAAAAAAAAAAAGAAAAGAAAAGAAAAAAGTCAAGAAACCTGAGAGTAAAACTGAGAAATAATGAATATAGGTACAATCTCTTGAAGCAGCTAGGACATAGAGGCTCCTTACGTACAGAGGAAAGCCCATAGGGATCTCATCAGACTTGTCCACAGAGACATGGCAAGCCAGAAAGGGCGCTTAATGAAAAGTACACTTTATCCAGCAAAAATACTTTACCCAGAAAGACAGACATTCAAAATGGATGGAGAGATAAAGAGTTCCCAAGACCGGCAAAGCTAAACAGACTATGCAATCACCAAGTTGATACTGCAGGAAATATTAAGGAAGGTTCAAGAAAATAGGAAAAATCCTAAGAATAGCATTGAACAGAAAAATAGAGACAATCTACAGAAAGAAAGACTTCAAAGGTCACACTATGTTAATAAAAAACCTATCTATCAATAATCACTCTCCATATGAATGGCCTCAAAGCACCCATAAAATGACACAGGGATGAAGAATGGATAAAATGACAAGACCCATCCATATGGTGCCTACAAGAGACCCATTTTGAACTTAAGGATACACCCAGACTGAAAGTGAAGGGATGGAGAAGCATTTTTCATGAAAATTGTCCCCCAAAGAAGGTCGGGGTAACAATTCTCATATGAGATAAATTAGATTTTAAACTAAAGACTGTCGTCAGCGATACAGAAGGACATTACATAATTCTTAAAGGAACTCTACACCTAGATGATCTAACAATGGTAAATATCTATGACCCCAATATGGGAGCAGCCAATTACATAATAAAACTATTAGTCTAGATAAAGAGTTATTGATATGAATACATTAATAGTAGGAGATCTTTTTTTTAACTTTAAAAATATTTATTTATTTGACAGACAGAGTTCACAAGTAGGCAGAGAGAGAGGGAGAAAGCAGGCTACCCATAAGAGAATTGCTACCCATAAGAGAACGAATTCCATTTCATTGTATTTTTACACGTGATGTGAAACACACACAGACCACACACATATTAACACATGCACATTTACACACACATGAACACACACAAATATAAGACATGCAAAAGATGGGGAAAAGCGAGGAATCGTACCAATGAAGCAACCCCAAGAAAATACCATATAGGTGAAAGGCAAAAGGAATCCAAGTGAGAAGCCAACCAAAATGAGAAAGTGAACAATTACCTATCAATAATACATTCAGTACTCAGGACTAAAGTCTCCCGTCAAAACAAACAGTTTGTAAGAGTGGTTCAAATTACAAATTAAAAAAAAAAAGTTTAAAAAGATCCATAAGAAAACAACAAATATTAAGCAAGCTCGTCCTTCTGATGCCCACAGAAGATTTCCTTCTACTATAACGATACTCATGGCTTGCAAGTGAAGAAATCGGAGAGACGTAGGTTATGCTATTCCTAAGGAGAAGAGAGCCAAAGTGTTATTGCCTAAGTCAGCGAGAGGGTTTTAATGCCTTGAGAGACAAAAGATAAGCTGAAGTTTTGTCTTGATGGAGCATCAACACAACAGAAACCTGGAAGAATTGCCAACATATACTCCACGAACAAGCATGATTCTAAACGTTGGAAGCCTATGAACACACAGGAAGGGAGATGGCGACTTTTATCCAATATTGCTGGGAACTATGATATCCACGTTAAGCACAGGACAGATCATCTGGATGCGAAGGTGCTAAGGAATAACAGACGTCCACATGGGCTCTCGTGACCACCTGAACTTTGGGGAACCATGAGTAAGATTGCGTCTGAGGACAATAAGATATGTTCTTCCCAGCGGCAGACCTAACTTTGTATAATGCAGGTCATGAGCTCGAGTCCAAATCCAGTCGTAATTCATGGAAGAGAATTCAAAAACTATCCTGTGCACTTATGATCACGAATGTATGAAAACAGGAAGATAACACTTTCAAAATGGAAATACAGCAAGACACTAAATGTTGGAAAACACAACACCCTCACGAACGAGGAATGAATGCAAGAAAGAAAATCCAAAGGAAAAGCAGAAAGAGCCAGGAACGAAGGGAATCTAAGAAACTTAGAGGGGGATGCCAAAACATTTTATGGGGAAACCATATAGGGTTAAATGCATGCATTTCCAAAATTTAAAAACACCGAAAAAGAAAGCCACCTAAAAGGACGACTGAAGGAACAAGATGAAGAAAAACAGAACTCCAAAGTTAACAGAAAAATTGAAATCAGACATGTGATTATCAAAATTAAGGAAATACAAACAAACCAATAGGAAAAAAATCAGGAGATCTCACACTTCAGTTTTGACAACACGAACAAACCGCAGAAGCCATTACGGGGATAAAACAGGGAGACAAGCACACACCTGCAAGTATGAAACCACATGACAACTGGTAGCAAGGAAAAAAGAATAACCGAATAGGCACATCCACACATGTATGCTAGCAAATCCAAGAACTGAGAGAAAAGGATAAATGCCTAGACCCATAGAAATTTCCAAGATTAGGTCAGGAAACCTACAAAATCTCAGCTCTCTAGTAGTGAGGGAAGCATTGGAAGCAGTAATCCAACCCCTGCCAACACACAGAAGGCCAGGTCAAGTCATTTTCCTGGGCCACTCTTCTAGGTATTTACTGAAGGCATTGTCATGTCCTCTCATCAAATCCAGAAATGGAAGAGGCGGGTAAACTCTAATTCACAAGGATAAAGACCCAATTCAAAGAAGGACATTTTAGGAAACCAATCCCATGTCATTTCAATAAGGAAAGATAATAAACAATGTAATTCTTTCCTTTTCTCCCTGTGACTTCCTTTGGTTTTGAGAGGGCCAAATTGTTTTCCTCTGAATTTATGTTGTTGTTGTTGCTATTTTGTTGAGAAAGCCTGCCTATCATCCATCATCCGTTTTTGACAGAGTATTCACGGATGCTTTAGTTGCATGTACGTCCTAGTGCTCCTCCTAATATATGCCACAACTCCTGACCACCCATTAAGCAGTTCTCTTTTCTGTACCGCTCAGCTGGATTCTCGGAGTCCTGAGTCACTCCTGGTGGGTCTCCTTCTCTGACTTCTTGCTCTTCAGTATTGCCTTCCTTTTAAGGGCCAAGGTATTACTAGGTATTACTCCCGAAGTACTTATTGTGGGACGCCATATGACATTTCCCTTTGTCTGCTTGCCTTTTCCATTTTCCATCAGCAGGGCATGGGACATTCATGTCAAGGCAAGCTCCAGAGGTTCAT
Source organism: Mustela putorius furo (assembly GCF_011764305.1). NCBI lineage: Eukaryota > Metazoa > Chordata > Mammalia > Carnivora > Mustelidae > Mustela > Mustela putorius. The sequence goes on from NW_025421667.1 coordinate 49,966, forward strand.
TCACTTCGTCGGCAGAGGAATACTGTGGTGCCAAAATGGACCCAAACTTCCTGATCCACTCATTATTACAAGGGCATTGCAGCTCACTCCAAAGGTCTGCTCGAATGGGCCTTTCAAGCCGTCAGTATAGGCCATCCCTTTTCTTCTGACTAAAGAGACTTGGTCAACATGTCTATACTCGTTACCACAACAATTACGGTTAACTAATAATGACAACATGTTCGGTCCAGGTCTCTTCATTGAGAGTTAGCTCTGATGCAGAATGTCACTCTCCTCAAAGACTTTGCAAATGTGTTGAAGGGAAAGCCAGGTAGACAGAGGCCTCTTCCCTTAGCCGCGTGTTTCAGAATACTAGGAGAGGAGGCCACAGACGGCACCATATATCGATGCCCTCACCTTTTACCTCAGAAAGGGACTTTCCGTACCTTAGTCATCACTGACCCATAGGCAAAAGACGCTGTCAATTTTGCCCTCACCCACAGGATTTCAAACCCCACCGAGAGTTGCTCATAATCGCGAGGCTTCAACTTTTCTTGAGATAACTAGGAATTATAGTGGAAATTACACCGTGCCGCCTCCAGGGATATGTTGGCGTAAATGAAGGTATACTGAATGTCATTTTCATTCCTCTATATCTCCAGAAAGGGGATGTTGGACATTAATCCACAAGACATCCTGAGTTCTTTATCAGGTTCAGAGGGCTCTTGTTCTGTCCTTCCAGGGGCTTCCTACTTAAAGCCATAGGACACCAAGGTCATGGGAGAGGAATAGTTGCCTCAGTGAAGCCACATTCTGTGATGTCACTAAGCTTTGAGATCATAGAAACTACTCCTCATCAACCCAGGCCTGATCAATACTCTTTGCTGGAGTAGTCATGGGTGACCAAGAGGACCCCAAGCCATCCAAAAACGCTGAGCCTCGTGGGTCTCTCACCAAGGCAGTTTGCGAAGCTAGTCGATGTCACCTTCTCCATGACACAATTCGTAGTGTTTTGTTGTGACTGTCATCACCATCCCTCTGGAATCCAGGAAATGGGTAGCATCCTTCATTACATCTTAGCCACTACATGCCAAGAAAGTATCAAACCGCAAGCAAAGACTCAGGGGAGGAAATCCGAGCCCTGCACAATGGTGAGGCACTCCCACCCAATCTCAGTGCTCCTGAGCAGTTAAAGGGCCACCCAATGAGGCTCAATGTGAACACCAGCAACCGTGCCAAAGACATGTCTGAAGTCTCCACAGCGAGCACACGAGTACCTCGAGTGTCTCCAGAAACGGTGCCAACAAGGCCTCCCAATCTTCCAAAAAGACCATGCTTCCAAGGCAGACTCTACACCCTACCTCAGGTCCAGGATGGAATCATGTACTTGGAGTCCACAGGAGCCAACGGAGAGCATGTGGAAGAGACCCATAGCCCAAGTGAAGCCATCTGAACGACTTCCGTCCCTGTTTCAGGAAGACCACTTGTATGTCCACAAGGATGCATTGAAGAGTATTAGAATGTGGAAGAAGCTTGAGCATTCCCTCAGGGTGGAGCAGCTACCATTTGTGGAAATGCATGGAGATGTGGCAGCAAAAGCCTGCCTTCACCTCTCATGACCATCCCCCAAATGGTTACATGCGAAGAGCAAACAGTGCCTCTTGTGGAAGAAGGGCATGTTCCAAAGGAGCCCAGAGTATGCACAATGTGTCAACAAGGGGTCAGTACACCGTGACAGACAGTGGATGCTGCAGGTTTGTGAGGAGATACAGGAAGACAAAGTACCGGAGAATGAACAAGGGAGCTCCGAGCGGCAGTCGGGCATTTTAGGATGGTGGGAGGTTCTCTGTACCTGGCTGCCCTCCATAGGAACTTAGGTCCAAATTCAATAAAACATCCTCTGGCCCCAGTCAATTATTGTGCACTGGTTTTGTCTTTGTTATCTTGTCCAATGATGCGCATGCACATATTGGACAGAGATTCAGAGAGATCCCAATCAGGGGGTGGAGCTGATGAGGGAGGAGCTTACTTGCCCCAGAGCTGAGAACCTGAGACCAGAGTCAATTCCCAGACTCTGGAATCATGAGTTGATCTGAAGGCCGCCTCTGTACTGATGGACACAACCAGGACCCATCCTTTAACTTCTAAATACCTCCTGGTTCTAGACTAGAAACGCTGCTCTGTCCTTGTTCAGAAAGGCAGGAATAAGGATATTGGCTTGGTCAGTTGTTGCTTGAACTATATAAGGTCTACTTCGAGAGCTGGTATAGTTTATCCTCTTGAAGTCAGTGACTGGGCTATGGACAAACTATTCTCCGATGCCAATTAGCCTAAAGAGAATACCTCCATGCCTAGATTTTCCAGGGGGAATGGCACTACGTTTTGGTGCTCCACTTCTGTGGAAGGTAATGGGAGTCCTCTGTGCCTCTGAATCTGCACCTCTGTCTCTGCTCCCAGATGAGGGTCCTTTTCAGCCCCGATTATTTCAAACTATATTTAGCCCTCTTTTTTTCTCTCACTCTTACTTCTACTACAAGAGGCACCTCTTCAATTCCTAGGAGATTCCCAAAGCTCATTATCATGTTCCATCATTCTGCCTTCTCTCTTAGAATTTGCGTCCTTATTTTCTAGGCTTGTTCTTCCTGGTCCCTAATTGGATCCTCCACTTCTACCATGTTCCCGGACTTTGCATCCCGTCTCCTACCAATCTCTCTTCAGGTGCTCTTTAGGTTCTTTTATCTTTATCAGCTTTATCTCTGTGGTTCGAGACTCTCTGATATCTTCTATGCTTTCTGAAGTACAGGGAGTATCCAGGCCGCTGCTTTCAAACCCGCATCGGACGTGTCTATGTAGAGGTTTCACTCCGATTGCCTAGCAGTGATCATTTCTTGTTCTTTTACCTGGGAATCAATTGATTCTTCCATCTTTACACTGGATCTAGGTCTCTGTCACCTCTCTGTATTAGAAAAAAACATTCTGTTTTCTAACCCGAGGGTAATTTATTTAGGAAAAGAGATCCAGGAGTTACCCACGGCAGGCCATTAAGGTTTCTTGAGTGCATGTGTGTCTGTGTGTATGTCTGAGTTTGTGTGTGTTTATGTGGCATGCATGCATCTGCTGTTTGTGCTGTGGCTGACCCTGTCCTTGAGGCCAGTCATTTGCAGCGGCTCCCCCTTCCTATCCTTTTTTGTGTTTGGGGTCCAGGATGAATAAGCTGAGGTTTACCTTGGTAGGCTCTGGTGTGCCTTTGTCAGGAGAAATTCCACCAAATCAACAGAAATTAGGCATGCAGAATGCTGTGAATAGAGGAGAACATGCTTTCCTCTCATCCCCTATGGGAGTGTCTGTTCTCCTTGGTCTAAGCATCTTGGACTGAGTTCCACGTGTTCCACGTTTGGGATGTCGTGTTAGCAGGGTAGGCAGCCAATGTCCTCACCTACCTGTCTTGGCCAGTAGCTCTGTCTTGATGCTGATGGTGTGAGAGCCCAAAATTTATTATGTCCACATTGAGACATCTCCAGGAAAACTGCCTTTCACGAATGCACTCCCATGACTCACCATTTTCCCACTGCATCTCCTGGTATTGTCTCTGATCATTTTCTCCAGGCTGTCTGCACCTGGTTGCTTGTTGGTCTCCAATGAAGGAAAATATGGTGTTCTTTCAAAGCAATGTCTGCCAAGCCTGCTGATCTGAAAACTCATTCCCTCAAGACTTGTGTTGTCAAATACTCGTGCCCTTCAGACCCTCTGTGTGTCACATCCAACAGCCCTGGGAAACAGGTTCCTTGTGGGTTCCCAGTGTGCCCCGCTCTCCTGTGCCTTGTTCCTCGGCATGGGCTCACGAACCAACCTCTGATCCACGAACCAACCAAATTTTCCCTGAACCATGAACCAACCAAATCTTCCCTGAGCCATGTCTCTAACCTTCTCCCTTCATCTCTCCAACTTCCGTTCTTTTTCTCTTGGAGTTTACCTTGTAGGCTTCAGGTCAATTTCCACACCACTGCAGTTGTCATGGTCATCTTCCTGTTGCCTCCATGGCTGAAGACAAGCATGAGGTAATTAGACACTACTACCATCTCACTGTCCTCCATGTCACCGCAAATTTGTACTGAGACAAAAACAAGAATGAATTCTTCCACTTGTCTCATATGGGAGTGTTGTGGAGAGCATTAGGCTTCATCACATCTATCATTCTCAGAAAGACAACAAACAGACGATTTCACTAACTAATAACAGTCAAGAAACAAATGAAAAATACTGATCAGTACTAACTGTTAGTATCAGCACTAACAGTACGACTCTAATGAGGAACTGGAATTGTGGTGCTTGCTTGAAGGCAGTTTTGTGAGAACACGTGTTTCTCAAAGAGGACAAGAGATGACATTCCTTGTAGAAAATTTTCCTGAAACTGATGGATTGTGAGGTTTCAGGGCATATCAAATTGAATTACTACCCATAAGAGACCAAATTCTTATCTCTCATATTTTAATAATAAGTGTTATGTGAAACACACACAGACAACACAAACATTAACACATGCTCATGCACACACACATGAAGACACACAAGGATAAGAAATGCAAGAGATGGGGAGGAAGCAAGGAATCATACCAATGAAGCAAACCCAAAGAAAATACTATAAAGCGGAAAAGCAAATAGAATCCAAGTGAGAAGCCAACCAAAATGAGAAAGGGAACTATTACCTATCATTAATTCATTCAGTATTCAGAAACAAAGTCTCCTGTCAATAAGGATGTAGGAGTGGTTTAAATTCCAAAACGAACAAACAAGAAAAGGTAGAAAACATCCCTAAGAAAACAACAAATATTAAACAAGCTCGCCCTTCTGCTGCCCATAGGAGATTTTCCTCGACTATAAAGATAGTCATAGCTTGCAAGTGAAGAAATCGGGAAGACGTACGTTATGCTATTGCCAGGTAGAAGAGAGCCAATGTGCATGTGCCTAACTCAGCGATAGTGATTTTATGCCTTCGAGAGACAAAATATTAGCGGAAGGTGTTTTGTCTTGATGGAGCTTCAAACAACAGAAACCAGGAAGAATTGCCAACATATACACCACGAACAAGGGTGTACCTAAACGTTGGAAGCCTATGAACAGACAGGAAGGGAGATGGCGATTTTAATCCAATACTGTTGGGAACTATAATATCCACGTAAAGCACAGGACAGATCATCTGAATGGGAAAGAGCAAAGGAAGAAACGACGTCCACAAGGGCTCTTGAGACCACCGGAACTTTGGGGATCCATGAGTAAGATTGCGTCTCTGAGAACAATAAGATATGTTCTTCCCAGCGGCAGACCTAACTTTGTCTATCGCAGGTCTTGAGCTCGAGTCCAAATCCAGTCTCAATTCCTGGAAGAGAAGTCAAAACCTATCTTGGGCACTTATGATCACGAAGGTATGAAAACAGGAAGATATCACTTTCAAATTGGAAATACAGACAGACGCTAAAAGTTGGAAAACACAACACACTCAGGGACTTGCAAAATATGCAAGAAAGAAAATCCAAAGGAAAAGCAGAAAGAGCCATGAACAAAGGAATATCAATAAACTTATGGGATGATGCCAAAACATTTTATGGGGAAACCATATAGGGTTTAAATGCATGCATTTCCAAAATTTAAAATCACCAAAAAAGAAAGCCACCTAACTGGACGAATGAATGAACAGAATGAAGAAAAACCGAGCTCCAGAGTTAACAGAAAAATAGAAATCATACATGTGATTATCAAAATTAAGGAAATACAAACCAACCAGTAAAAAAAAAAAATAATCAGGAGATCCCACACTTCGGTTTGAAAACAAGTACAGCCGTCGAAGTCATTACTAGGAAAACGCAGGGAGACAATAACACAGCTGACAGTATGAAACCAAATGACAAGTGGTAGAAATGAAAAAAGAATAGCCTAATAGGCACATCCACACATTTATGCTAGCAATCCAAGAACTGAGAGAAAAGGTTAAATTCCAGACACATAGAAACTCCCACGATTAGGTCAGGAAACTTACAAAATCTCAGCTCTCTAGTAGTGACTGAAGCGTTTGAAGCAGTAATCCAACACCTGCCAACACACAGAAGGCCAGGTCAAAGTCATTTTCCTGGCCACTCTTCTAAGTATTTAGCAAAGGCCTTGTCATGTCCTCTCATCAATTCCAGAGATGGAAGAGGCGGGTAGACTGTAATTCACAAGGATAAAGACCTAATTCAGAGAAGGACATTTTAGGAAACCAATCCAATGTCATTTCAATAAGGAAAGATAATAAAAAATATAATGCTTTCCTTTTCTCCCTGTGACTTCCTTTGGTTTAGAGAGGTCCAGAATGTTTTACTCTGAATTTTTGTTGTTGTTGCTGTTCTGTTGAGAAAGCCTGCCTATAATCCGTCATCTGTTATTGACAGACTATTCACGGATGCTTTAGTTTCATGTACGTCCTAGTGCTCCTCCTAATATATGCCACAACTCCTGAACACCCATTAAGCAGTGCTCTTTTCTGTTATCCTCAGCTTGGTTCTGAGTCCTGGTGGGTCTCCTTCTCTGACTTCTTCCCTTCAGTTTTCCCTTCCTTTACTAAGGGCCACAGTATTCCTCCCGAGGCACATATTGAGGGAAGCCATATCATATTTCCCTTTGTCTGCTTGCCTTTTCCATTACCCCTCAGGCAGGCAAGTGACATTCATGTAAAGGCAAGGTCCAGGGTTTCATTCACTTCGACGACTGAGAAATAGTGTGGTGCCGAAATGGACCCATACTTCTTGATCCATTAGTCCTTGCAAGGGCATTGTGGCTCCAAAGGTCTGCTCGAATTGGCCTTGCAAGCTGTCAGTATAGGGCGTCCCTTTCCTTCTGACTAAAGATATTTGGTCAACATGTCTATACCCATTACCACAAAAGTACAGTAAACTAATGATAACAATGGGTGCAGTCCAGGCCTCTTAAGAGTTAGCTCTGATTCAGAATATCATTCTCCTAAAGATTTTGCAAAGGTGTTTAGTGAAAGCCAGATACATAGAGGCCTAATCCCTTAGCCACGTGTTTCAGAACACTAGGAGATGAGGCCACAGACAGCACCATATATTGATGCCCTAACCTTTTTCCTCGAAAAGGGACTTTCCATCCCTTAGTCATCACTGACCCATAGGCAAAAGACACTGACAAAGGAAGCTCTCACCTACAGGGTGACAAACCCCACGGAGAGCGCTCATACCCGGGAGGCCCAGCCGTTTCTTGGGATCTCTAGAAATTGTAGTGAAAAAAGGACAACTTGCCATCTCAGGGGATATGTTGGCCTAAAGGAAGGTATACTGAATGTCATTTTCTTTCCACTTTGTCTCCAGAAAGGGGAAGTGGGACATTATCCCACAAGACAACCTGAGTTCTTATTCAGGCTCTAAGGCTCTTGTTCTCTCCTTCCCGGGGCTTCATGCCTAAAGCCATAGGACACCAAGGTCATGGGAGAAGGGCAGCTGCTTCAGTGAAACCAGAATCTGTGATGTCACAAAGCTCGAGGTCATAGCAACCACTACTCATCGACCCACGCCTGATCACGACACTAGGATGGAGTATTCATGGGTGCGCCAAGAGGACCTCAAGCCGTCCCTAACCGCTGGAGCCGCCTGGGTCCCTCACCAAGGTAGTTTGCGAAGTGAGACAATGTCACATCCTCCATGGCCCAATTTGTAGTGTGTGGTCATGACTGTCAGCAGCAACACTCTGGACTCCAACAAAGGCATGCATCCTTCATTCCATCTTAGCCAGGATAGGCAAAGAAACCATCAGACCTCCATCAAAACCTCAGGGGTGGAAATTGAGTCATGCATAAGGGTGAGGCAGCCCACACCACACAAACTCGGAGCTATAGAATGGGAAGAGGTCCATCTAAGGAAAGCTCAATGTGCACCCCCGCAACCGTGCCAAAGACATGTCTGGATTCTTCCACACCGAGGATACGAGTACCTCGAGCTTCTCCAGAAACGGTGCCAAAAAGGCATCCCAATCATCCAAAAAGACCATGCATCCAAGGCAGAATCTACACCCTAGAACCTTAGGTCCAGGTTGGACTCATGTACTTGGAGTCCACAGGAGCCAACGGAGAGAGTGTTGGAAGAGACCCTTAGCCCAAGTGAAGCCATCTCAAAGACTTCCATGCCCGTTTAGGGAGACAACTTGTATGTCCAAAAGGACACATTGAAGTGGGTTCGAATGTGGAAGAACCTGGAGCACCCCCTCAGGTTGGAGCAGCTACCCTTTGTGGAACTGCATGGAGATGTGGCAGCACAAGCCTGCCTTCACATCTCATGACCCTCCCCCAAATGGTTTCATGTGATAAGCAAGCAGTGCCTCTTGTGAAAGATGGGCATGTTCCAATGGAGCCCCGAGAGGATGCACAATGTGTCAACACGGTTCAGTACAGCACGACAGACATTGGATGCTGCAGGTTGGTGAGGAGATCCAGGATGACAAAGAACAGGAGAATGAAAAAGGAGCTGTGAGGGAAGGTCGGGCATTTAAGGATGGTGGGAGGCTCTCCGTACCTGGCTGCCTTCCATAGAAACCTAGGTCCAAATTCAATAAAACATCCTCAGGCCCCAATCAATTATTGTGCACTGGTTTTGTCTTTGTTATCTTGTCCCACGATGCGCATGCACGTATTGGACAGAGAAGAAGATTGATACCAATCAGGGGGTGGAGCTGGAGAGGGAGGGGCTTACTTGCCCCTGTGCAGATAACCTGAGACCAGAGTCAATGCCCAGACCCTGGAATCATGAGTTGATCTCAAGGCCGCCTCTGAACTGATGGACACATCCCGGACACAAACTTTGACTTCTGAATACCTCCTGGTTCTAGACAAGAACCGCTGCTTTGTAATTGTTCAGAAATGCAGGGATAAGGATATTAGCTTGGTCGGGTGTTGCTTGTGCTATCCGGTCTACTTCGAGTGCTGTATAGCTTTTCATCTTGAAGTCAGTGACTGGGCTAAGAACAAACTATTCTCCGATGCCTATTTAACTAAAGAGAATACCTCCATGCTTAGATTTTCCAGGGGGAATGACACTATGTCTTTTGGTGCGCTGCTTCTGTCGAAGGTGTTGGGAGTCCTCTGTGCCTCTGATTCTGCACCTCTGTCTCTGCTCCCAGATGAGGGTCCTTTTCAGCCCCGATTTCTCCAATCTATGTCAGCCCACTTTTCTTTCTCTCACTCTTATTTCTACTACAAGAAGCATCTCTTCAATTCCATGGAGATTCGCTAAGCTCCTTATCATGTTCCATCATTCTGCCTTCTCTCTTAGAATTTGCGTCCTTATTTTCTAGGCTTGTTCTTCCTGGTCCCTAATTGGATCCTCCACTTCTGCCATGTTCCCTGACTTTGCATCCAGTCTTCTACCAATCTTCTCTTCAGGAGCTCTTTAGGCTCTTTTATCTTTATCAGTTTTATCTCTGTGGTTCGAGACTCTCTGATATATTCTATGTTTTCTGATGTACAGCGAGTATCCAGGCCGCTGCTTTCAATCCTGCATTGGGCGTGTTCTATGTAGAGGTTTCACTCTGATTGCCTAGCCTTGATCGTTTCTTGTTCTTTTACCTGGGCTTCAATTGATTCTTCCATCTTTGCACTGGATCTAGGTCTCTGTCTCCTCTCTGTATTCAAAAAACTCATACTGTTTTCTAACCTGAGTGTATTTTATTTAGGAAAAGAGATCCGTCAGTTACCCATGGCAGGCCATTAAGGTTTCTTGAGTGCGTGTGTGTGTCTGTCTCTGTTTGTGTGTGTGTGTATGTGGCATTCATGCCTTCTGCTATTTGTGCTGTGGCTGACCCTGTCCTTGAGGCCAGTCATTTGCAGTGGCTCTGCTTTCCTACCCTTTTTACTGTTTGTGGTCCGGGCTGAATATGCTGAGATTCACCTTGGTGGGCTCTGGTGTGCCTGTGTCAGGAGACATTCCACCAACTCAACAGAATGTAGGCATGCAGAATGCTGTGAACAGAGGGAACATGTGGTCAATGCTTTCCTCTCAACACCTATGGGAGAGTCTGTTCTCCTTGTACTAAGCATCTTGGACTGAGGAAGGCAGTCCTCCAGGTGTTACATGATTGGGATTTTGTGTTGGCAGGGTAGGCAACCAATCTCCTCACCTACCTGTCTTGGCCAGTAGCTCTGTCTTAATGCTGCTGGTGTGAGAGCCCAAAATTTATTATGTCCACATTGAGACATCTCTAGGAAAAGTGCCTTTCACAGATGCACTCCCACGACTCATCATCTTCCCTTGCGTCTCCTGGTATTGTCTCTGATCATTGTCTCCAGGCTGTCTGCACCTGGTTGCTTTGTTGGTGTCCTATGAAGGAAAATACGGTGTTCTTTCAAGGCGATGTCTGCCAAGACTGCTGATCTGAAAACTCCACCCTCAAGACTTGTGTTGTCAAATACTCGTGCCCTTTAGACCCTATGAGTGTCACAGCCAACAGCACTTGGAAATAGGTTCCTTGTGGTTTCCCAGTGTACCCTGCTCTCCTGTGCCTTGTTCTTCTGGATGGGCTCACGGACTCTGATCTACGAACCAACCAAATCTTCCCTGAGCCATGACTTCAACCTTCTCCCATCATCTCTCCAACTTCCGTTCTCTTTCGCTTGGAGTTTACCCTGTAGGCTTCAGGTCAATTTCAACCCCAATGCAGTTGTTGTCATCTTCCTGTTGCCTTCATGGCTAAAGACAAGCATGATGTAATTAGACACTACTACCATCTCACTGTCCTCCATGTCACCAAAATTCGTACTGAGACATAAGCAAGAATGAATTCTTCCACTTGTCTCATATGGCAGTGTTGCAGAGAGCATTGGGCTTCATCACATCTTTCATTCTCAGAAAGACAACAAAGAGACGATTTCACTAACTCATGACAGTCAAGAAACATACAAAAAAGCAAGGGTATCAGGACAAAGAGTAGGACTCTAATGAGGAACTGAAATGGTGGTGTTTGTTTGAAAGCAGTTTTGTGAGAACACGTGTTTCTCAAAGAGGACAGAGATGACATTCCTTGTAGGAGATTGTCCTGAAACTGATGGATTGTGAGTTTTCAAGGCATATCAAATTGAATTGCTACCCATAAGAGACGTAATTCTTATCTCTCGTATTTTATTAATAATATACACACAACACAAACATTAACACATGTTTATGCATACACACATGAAAACACACAAGAAAAAGACATGCAAGTGATGGGGAGGAAGCGAGGAATCGTACCAATAAAGCAAACCCAAAGAAAATACCATAAGGTGAAAGGCAAATAAAATCCAAGTGAGAAGCCAACCGAAATGAGAAAAGGAACTATTACCTATCAATAATTCATTCAGTATTCAGAAGCAAAGTCTCCCGTCAATACAAACAGTTTGTAGGAGTGGTTGAAATTCCAAAAAAACAAACAAACAAACAAAGGTAGAAAAACATCCAAAGAAAACAACAAATATTAAACAAGCTCGATCTTCAGTTGCCCATAGTAGATTTTCCTCGACTATAAAGTTAGTCATAGCTTGCAAGTGAAGAAATCGGGAAGACGTAGGTTATGCTATTGCCAAGGAGAAGAGAGCCAATGTGCATGTGCCTAAGTAAGAGAGAGTGATTTTATGCCTTCGAGAGATAAAATATTAGCGGAAGGTGTTTTGTCTTGATGGAGCATCAACCCAGCAGAAACCTTGAAGAATTGCCAACATATACACCACGAACAAGGGTGTATCTAAACGTTGGAAGCCTATGAACAGACAGGAAGGGAGATGGCGACTTTAATCCAATACTTTTGGGAACTATGATATCCACGTTAAGCACAGGACAGATCATCTTTTGGGAAGGTGCTAAGGAATAAGAGACATCCCCATGGTCTTTTGAGACCACCGGAACTTTGGGGATCCATGAGTAAGATTGTGTCTCTGAGGTCAATAACATATGTTCTTCCCAGCGGCAGACCTAACTTTGTCTATCGCAGGTCTGAGCCCAAGTCCAAATCCAGTCTAAATTCCTGGAAGAGAAGTCAAAACCTATCCTGTGCACTTATGATCACGAAGGTATGAAAACAGGAAGACATCACTTTGAAATGGAAATACAGCCAGACACTAAAAGTTGGAAAACACAACACACCCAGGAACTACCAAAATATGCAAACAATAAAATCCAAAGGAAAACCAGAAAGAGACATGAACAAAGGAATGTCAAGAAACTCATGGGATGATGCCAAAACATTTTATGGGGAAACCATATAGGGATAAATGCATGCATTTCCAAATTTAAAAACATCCAGAAAGAAATCCACCTAACTGGACAACTGAAGGTACAGAATGAAGAAAAGCCGAACTCCAGGGTTAACAGAAAAATAGAAATCATACATGTGATTATGAAAATTAAGGAAATACAAACAAACCAATAGGAAAAATAATCAGGAGATCCCACACTTTGGTTTGAAAACAAGAACAAACCACCGAAGCCATTACTGGGAAAAACAGGGAGACAAGCACACAGCTGCAAGTATCAAACCAAATGACAAGTGGTAGAAATGAAAAAAGAATAACCTAAGAGGCACATCCACACATTTATGCTAGCAAATCCAAGAACTGAGAAAAAAGAATAAATTCCCAGACACATAGAAACTCCCAAGATTAGTTCAGGTAACCTACAAAATCTTAGCTCTCTAGTACTGACTGAAGCGTTTGAAGCAGTAATCCAACACCTGCCAACACACAGAAGGCCAGTTCCAAGACATTTTCCTGGGCCTCTCTTCTAGCGAAGGCCTTGTCAAGGAAAGTTCCAGGATTTCATTCACTTCGACGGCTGAGGCATAGTGTGGTGCCAAAATGGACCCAAACTTCCTGATCCACTAGTACTTGCAAGGGCATTGCAGCTCACTCCAAAGGTCTGCTCGAATGGGCCTTGCAAGCTGTCGGTATAGGCCGTCATCTTTTTTCTGACTAATGAGACTTGGTCAAAATGTCTATACCCGTTACCACAACAAGTACAGTTAACTAATGATGAAAACGGGTGCGGTCCAGGCCTCTTCTTTAAGAGTTAGCTCTGATGTAGAATATCACTCTCCTAAAGATTTTGCAAAGGGTTTTAAGTGAAAGCCAGATACACAGAGGCCTCATCCCTTAGTTGCATGTTTCAGAACACTAGGAGACGAGGCCACAGACGGCACCATATATCGATGCCCTCACCTTTTCCTCGAAAAGGGTCTTTCCGTCCCTTAGTTATCATTGAGCCATAGGCAAAAGACCCTTACAAAGGAGGCTCTCACCTACAGGATGACAAACCCCACGGAGAGCGCTCAACCCGAGAGGCCTCACCGTTTCTTGAGATCTCTAGAAATTGTAGTGGAAATAGGACAACTTGCTGTCTCAGGGGATATGTTGGCCTAAAGGAAGTTATACTGAATGTCTTTTTCTTTCCTCTTTGTCTCTAGAAAGTGGAAGTGGGACATTATGCCACAAGACAACCTGAGTTCTTGTTAAGGCACAGAGGGATCTTGATCTGTCCTTGTTAGGGGGCTCCCTACATAAGCCATAGGACACCAAGGTCATGGAAGAGGGACATGATTCAGTGAAGCCAGCATCTGTGATGTCACAAAGCTTTGAGGTCATAGCAACCACTACTCATCAACCCACGCCTGATTATGACATGTGGCTGGAGTTTCATGGGTGCACCAAGAGGACCTCAAGCTTTCCCTAACCGCTGGATCCGCCTGGGTCCCTCACCAAGGTAGTTTGCGAAGTAAGTCGGTGTCACATTCTCCATGGCCCAATTCGTAGTGTGTGTTCGTGAATGTCAGCACCAACCCTCTGGACTCCGAAGAAAGGCAAGCGTCCTTCATTCCATCTTAGCCATGACAGGCCAAGAAACAATCAGACCGCCAGCAAAATCTCAGGGAATGATATCCGAGCCCTGTGCAAGGGTGGCGCCTTTACACCCAAATTCGGAGCTCCTGAACAGAAAAAAGGGCCACCCAAGGAAAGCTCAAAGTGAACCCACGGAACCATGACAAAGGCATGTCTAGATTCTTCCACAGCAAGGACACGAGTACCTCGAGCTTCTCCAGAAACGGTGCCAAAAAGGCATCCCAATCTTCCAAAACCATACATCCAATGTAGAATCTACACCCAAGAACCTTAGGTCCAGGATGGACTCATTTACTTGGTGTCCACAGGAGCCAATGGAGAGAGTGTTGGAAGAGACCCTTAGCCCAAGTGAATCCATCTCAAGACTTCAATGCCCGTTTCAGGAAGACAACTTGTATGTCCAAAAGGACACATTGAAGAGGATTCGAATGTGGAAGAACTTGGATCACCCCCTCAGGGTGAAGCAGCTACCATTTGTGGAACTGCATGGAGATGTGGCAGCACAAGCCTGCCTTCACCTCTCATGACAATCCCCCATTGGTTTCATGCGATAAGCAAACAGTGCCTCTTGTGAAAGATGGGCATGTTCCAATGGAGCCCCGAGAGGATGCACAATGTGTCAACACGGTTCAGTACAGCATGACAGACATCGGATGCTGCAGGTTGGTGAGGAGATCCAGGAAGACAAAGAACAGGAGAATGAGCAAGGAGCTCTGATGGAAGGTTTGGCATTTTAGGATGGATGAAGGCTCTCTGTACCTGGCTGCCCTCCATACGAAGCTAGGTCAAAATTCAATAAAATATCCTCAGGCCTCAGTCAATTATTGTGCACTGGTTTTGTTTTGTTATATTGTCCAACGATGCACATGCTCGTATCGGACAGAAAGGCATAGACTTCCCAGTCAGGAGGTGGAGCTAGAGAGGGACAAGCTTAGTTGAGACCAAATTCAATGCCTAGACCCAGGAATCATGAGTTGATATGAAGGCCGCCTCTGAACTGATGGACACAACCCGGGACCCAAACTTTGACTTTTGAATACCCCCTGGTTCTAGACAAGAACTGCTGCTCTGTCATTGTTCAGAAATGCAGGGGATAAGGATTTTGGCTTGGGCTGGTGTTGCTTGAGCTATCTGGCCTGCTTCGAGAGCTGGTATGGCTTTTCCTCTTGAAGTCAGTGACTGGGCTATGAACAAACTATTCTCCAATGCCGAATTGCCTAAGAGAATACCTCCATGCCTAGATTTTCCAAGGGGAATGGTACAATGTCTTTTGGTGCTCTGCTTCTTTGGAAGGTGATGGCAGTCCTCGGTGCCCCTGATTCTGGACCTCTGTCTCTGCTCCCAGATGAGGGTCGTTTTCAGCTCCAAATTCTCCGATCTACATTCAAGGCTCTTTTATATCTCTCACTCTTACTTCTCCTATAAGAGGCACCTCTTTCAATTCCGTGGAGATTCACTGAGCTCAATTTCATGTTACATCATTCTGCCTTCTCTATGAAGGAAAAGACGGTGTTCTTTCGAGTCGATGTCTCACAAGCCTACTGATCTGAGAACTCCAGCCCTCAAGACTTGTGTTGTCAAGAACTCATGCCCTCCAGACCCTCTGCATGTCACACCAACAGCAATTGCAAACAGGTTCAGTCAATGTGATACAACACATCAATAAAAGTAAGAACAAGAACCATATGATACTCTCAATAGATGCTGAAAAAGCATTTGACAAAGTACAGCATCCCTTCCTGATCAAAACTCTTCAAAGTGTAGGGATAGAGGGCACATACCTCAATATCATCAAAGCCATCTATGAAAAACCCACCGCAAATATCATTCTCAATGGAGAAAAACTGAAAGCTTTTCCGCTAAGGTCAGGAACACGGCAGGGATGTCCATTATCACCACTGCTATTCAACATAGTACTAGAGGTCCTAGCCTCAGAAATCAGACAACAAAAGGAAATTAAAGGCATCCAAATCGGCAAAGAAGAAGTCAAATTATCACTCTTCGCAGATTATATGATACTATATGTGGAAAACCCAAAAGACTCCACTCCAAAACTGCTAGAACTTATACAGGAATTCAGTAAAGTGTCAGGATATAAAATCAATGCACAGAAATCAGTTGCATTTCTGTACACCAACAACAAGACAGAAGAAAGAGATATTAAGGAGTCAATCCCATTTACAATTGCATCCAAAACCATAAGATACCTAGGAATAAACCTAACCAAAGAGACACAGAATCTATACTCAGAAAACTATAAAGTACTCATGAAAGAAATTGAGGAAGACACAAAGAAATGGAAAAATGTTCCATGCTCCTGCAGGGGAAGAATAAATATTGTGAAAATGTCTATGCTACCTAAAGCAATCTACACATTTAATGCAATTCCTATCAAAGTACCATCCATCTTTTTCAAAGAAATGGAACAAATAATGCTAAAATTTATATGGAACCAGAAAAGACCTCGAATAGCCAAAGGGATATTGAAAAAGAAAGCCAACGTTGGTGGCATCACAATTCCGGACTTCAAGCTCTATTACAAAGCTGTCATCATCAAGACAGCATGGTACTGGCACAAAAACAGACACATAGATCAATGGAACAGAATAGAGAGCCCAGAAATAGACCCTCAAATCTATGGTCAACTGATCTTCGACAAAGCAGGAAAGAATGTCCAATGGAAAAAAGACAGCCTCTTCAATAAATGGTGCTGGGAAAATTGGACAGCCACATGCAGAAAAATGATATTGGACCATTTCCTTACACCACACACAAAAATAGACTCAAAATGGATGAAGGACCTCAATGTACGAAAGGAATCCATCAAAATCCTTGAGGAGAACAAGGGCAGCAACCTCTTCGACCTCTGCCGCAGCAACATCTTCCTAGGAATAACGCAAAAGGCAAGGGAAGCAAGGGAAAAAATGAACTATTGGGATTTCATCAAGATCAAAAGCTTTTGCACAGCAAAGGAAACAGTTCACAAAATCAAAAGACAACTGACATAATGGGAGAAGATATTTGTAAACGACATATCAGATAAAGGACTAGTGTCCAGAATCTATAAAGAACTTAGCAAACTCAACACCCAAAGAACAAATAATCCAATCAAGAAATGGGCAGAGGACATGAACAGACATTTCTGCAAAGAAGACATCCAGATGGCCAACAGACACATGAAAAAGTGCTCCATATCACTCGGCATCAGGGAAATACAAATCAAAACCACAATGAGATATCACCTCACACTAGTCAGAATGGCTAAAATCAACAAGTCAGGAAATGACAGATGCTGGCGAGGATACGGAGAAAGGGGAACCCTCCTACACTGTTGGTGGGAATGCAAGCTGGTGCAGCCACTCTGGAAAACAGCATGGAGGTTCCTCAAAATGTTGAAAATAGAACTGCCCTATGACCCAGCAATTGCACTATTGGGTTTTTACCCTAAAGATATAAATGTAGTGATCCAAAGAGGCACATGCACCCGAATGTTTATAGCAGCAATGTCCACAATAGCCAAACTATGGAAAGAACCTAGATGTCCATCAACGGATGAATGGATCAAGAAGATGTGGTATATATACACAATGGAATACTATGCAGCCATCAAAAGAAATGAAATCTTGCCATTTGCAACAACATGGATGGAACTAGAGTGTATCATGCTTAGCGAAATAAGTCAAGCAGAGAAAGACAACTATCATATGATCTCCCTGATATGAGGAAGTGGTGATGCAACATGGGGGCTTAAGTGGGTAGAAGAAGAATCAATAAAACAAGTTGGGATTGGGAGGGAGACAAACCATAAATGACTCTTAATCTCACAAAACAAACTGAGGATTGCTGGGGGGAGGGGGTTTGGGAGAAGGGGGTGGGATTATGGACATTGGGGAGGGTATGTGATTTGGTGAGTGCTGTGAAGTGTGTAAACCTGGTGATTCACAGACCTGTACCCCTGGGGATAAAAATATATGTTTATAAAAAATAAAAAATTAAAAAAAAAAAGGTAGAAAAGATCCACAAGAAAACACATATATTAAAAAAGCTCGACCTTCTGTTGTCCATAGGAGATTTTCTTCGACTATAAAGATACTCATACCTTGCATGTGAAGATATGGGGAAGACGTAGGTTATGCTCTTGCCAAGGAGAAGAGAGCCAAAGTGTTTGTACCTAAGTCAGCGAGTGCGATTTTATGCCTTCGAGAGACAAAAGATTAGCGGAAGGTGTTTTGTCTTGATGGACCATCAAAATAACAGAAACTTGGAAGAATTGCCAACATATACACCACGAACAAGGGTGTATCTAAACGTTGGAAGCCTATAAACAGAGAGGAAGAGAGATGGTGACTTTAATCCAATACTGTTGGGAACTATGATATCCACGTTAAGCACAGGACAGAACATCTAGATGGGAAGGAGATAAGAAATAAAAGACATCCACATGCGCTCTCAAGACAACCTGAACTTTGAGGATGAATGAGTAAGATTGCGTCTCTGAGGACAATAAGATATGTTCTTCCCACGACAGACCTAACCTTGTCTATCCCAGGTCATGAGCTCGAGTCCAAATCCAGTCGTAATTCATGGAAGAGAAGTCAAAACCTATCCTGTGCACTTATGATCACGAGGTATGAAAACAGGAAGATATCACTTTCAAATTGGAAATGCACATATTGGGAAGCCATATGATATTTCCCTTTCTCTGCTTGCCTTTTCCATTTCCCATCAGCCAGGCATGGGGCCTTCATGTCAATGCAAGGGCAAGGGGTTCATTCACTTAGATGGTTGAGTTATACTGTGGTGCCGAAATGGACCCAAACTTCCTGATCCACTAGTCCTTGCAAGGGCATTGCAGCTCACTCCAAAGGTCTGCTCTAAAGGGCCTTAAAGTCTTTGGTATAGGCCGTCCCTTTCCTTCTTACTAAAGAGACTTGGTCAACATGTCTATACCCATTCCCACAACAAGTACAGTTAACTAATGATGACGACGGGTGAGGTCCAGGCCTCTTCCTTAAGAGTTAGGTCTGATGCAGGATGTCACTCTCCTCGAAGTCTTTGCAAATGTGTTTCAGGGAAAGCCAGGTAGACAGAGGCCTAATCCCTTAGCTGCATGTTTCAGACACTAGGAGACGAGGCCACAGACAGCACCATTTATCGATGCCCTCACCTTTCTCCTCAAAATGGGACTTTCCCTCCCTTAGTCAGCACTGACCCATAGGCAAAGGACGCTGACAAAGAACGCTTTCACCCACAGATTGACAAACAACATGGAGAGCTGCTCATTCCCACGAGGCCTCACTGTTTCTTGAGATCTCTAGAAATTGTAGTGGAAATAAGTGACCTTGCTGTCTCCGGGATATGTTGGCCTAAAGGCAGGTATACTGAATGTCATTTTCTTTCTTCTTTGTGTCTAGAAAGGGGAAGTGGGTCATACACCCACAAGACTAGCTGAGTTCCTGACCAGCCTCTTGATCTGTCCTTCCCGGGGCTTCCTAACTAAAGCCATAGGACACTAATATCATCGTAAAGGGACAGCTGCATCAGTGAAGCCAGCATCTGTGATGTCACAAAACTTTGAGGTCATAGCAACAACTACTCATCAACCCACGCCTGATCACTACACTTGGCTGGAGTAATAATGGTTGGGCCAAGAAGACCCCAAGCTGTCCCAAACCGCCGGAGCTGCCTGTGTCTCTCACCAAGGCATTTTGTGAAATGAGTCGGTGTCACCTTCTCCAAGGCCCAAATCGTAGTGTTTGGTCGTGACTGTCAGCACCAGCCCTCTGGAATTCGAAGAAAGGCACGTAACCCTCATTCCATCTTAGCCATGACAGGACAAGGAACAATCAGACCGAAAGCATAGGCTCAGGGGAGGAAATCCGAGCCCTTCGCAAGGGTGAGGCCCTCCCACCCAATCACGGAGCTCTGAAGAGGAAAACGGACACCGAAGGAAAGATCAAAGTGAACCCCCGCAACTGTGCCAAAGACATGTCTGGAGTCTTCCACAGCGAGGACACAAGTACCTCAAGCACCTCCAGAAATGGTGCCAACAAGGACTCCCATTCTTCCAAAATGACCATGCATCCAAGGCAGACTTTGCAGTCCACACACCCTAGAACCTTAGAGTCCAGGACGGACTCTGTGTTCAGGAAGCAGTCCACAGGATGTGAAGAACCAGGACAGAGCTACCCCTGTTGGAAGCACAAGACCCTCTCATGACCATTTCCACATGGTTTCATGTGATAAGCAAACAGTGCCTCTGGCGGAAGATGGGCACATTCCAACGGAGCCCTAGAGGATGCACACTGTGTCAACAAGGGGTCAGTACAGCACGACAGCAGATGCTGCAGCTTATTTAGGAGATCCAGGAACATAGCACAGGAGAATGAACAAGGGACATCCGAGCGAAGATCAGCCATTTTAGGATGGTGGGAGGATCTCTGTACCCGGGTGCCCTCCATAGGAACCTAGGTCCAAATTCAATAAAACATCCTCTGGCCCTAGTCAATTATTGTGCACTGGTTTCGTCTTTGTTATCTTGTCCAAAGATGTGCATTCACGTATTGGACAGAGAGGCATAGAGATCTCAATCAGGGGGTGGAGCTGGAGAAGGAGAATCTTACCTGCCCCTGAGCAGAAAACCTGAGACAGGAGTCAATTCCAAGACCCTGGAATCATCAACTCAACAGAATGCAGGGCTGCAGAATGCTGTGTTCAGAGAGAACATGTGGTCAAAGCTTTCTTCTAGTCCCCTATGGGAGAGTATTTTCTCCTACACAAAGCATCCTGGACTGAGGAAAGCAGTCCTCCAAGTGTTCCACAGTTGGGATTTAGTGTTGGCACTGTAGGCATCCAATGTCATCAACTACCTCTCTTGGCCAGTAGCTCTGTCTTGATGCTGCTAGTGCGAGAGCCCCAAATTTTTATGTCCCCACTGAGACATCTACACAAACACTGCCTTTCACGGATGCACTCCCAGGACTCACCATCTTCCCACTGCGTCTCCTGATATTGTCTCTGATCATTGTCTCCAGGCTCCTGCACCTGCTTGCTTGTTGGTGTCCTATGAGGGAAAAGGACGGTCTTCTTCCGAGTCAGTCTGCCAAGCCTGATGAGTGGAAAACTCCAGCCCTCAAGACTTGTGTTTTCAGGAACTCTTGCCCTTCAGACCCTCTGCGTGTCACAGCCAATGGCACTGGAGGACAGGTTCCTTGTGGGTTTCAATGTGCCCTGCTCTCCTGTGCCTTTATCCTCTGCATGGGCTCATGGCTCTCTGATCCACAAAGCAACCAAATCACCCCTGACCTATGTCTCCAACCTTCTCCCATCATCTCTGCAACTTCAGTTCTCTTTCGCTGTGGATTTTACCTTGTAGGCTTCAGGTAAAATTCAATCCCATTGCAGTTGTTGTGGTCATCTTCCTGTTGCCTTCATGGCTGAAGACAAGCACGAGGTTATTACACTACACTACTACCATCTCACTGTCCTCCATGTCACTGCAAATTCGTACTGAGACATAAGCAAGAATGAATTCTTCCACTTGTCTCATATGGCAGTGTTGCAGAGAGCATTGGGCTTCGTCACATCTATCATTATCAGAAAGACAACAAACAGACGATTTCACTCCCTCATGACAGTCAAGAAACATACGAAAAAGCAAGCGTATTGGGACAAAACAGTCCGACTCTAATGAGGAACTCAAATGGTGGTGTTTTGTTTGAAGGCAGTTTTGTGAGAACACCTGTTTTTCTCGAAGAGGACAAGAGATGACATTCCTCACAGAAGATTTTCCTGAAACATGGAAAGTGAGTTTTCAAAGGCATGTCAATTTTTAATTGCTACCCATAAGAGACTGAATTCCTATCGTTCAAAATTTAATCATAAGTGTTATGTCACACACACACAGACCACACACACATCAACACATTCACATGCACACACACATGAACCAACAGAAGGATAAGACATGCCATAGATGGGGAGGAAGAGAGGAATTGTACCAATGAAGCAACCCCAAAGAAAGTACAATTAAGGGGAAAGGCCAATAGAATCCTATGATAAGCCAACCGAAATGAGAAAAGTGAACTATTACCTATCAATAATTCCTTCAGTATTCAGGACTAAATTCTCATGTCACTACAACAGTTTGTAGCCGTGTTTGAAATTACAAAAAATAAAATAAAATAAAATAATATTGTTAGAAAGATCTATACAAAAAAACAACAAATATTAAACAAGCTCGACATTCTGTTGCCCATAGGAGATTTCCTTCGACTATAAAGATATGCAAAGCTTTCAGTAAATGAAATTGGGAAGACCCAGGATATGGTGTTGCCAAGGAGAACATGGCCAAAGTGTTTGTGCCTACCTCAGCGAGAATGATTTTATGCCTTCGAGAGACAAAAGATTAGTGGAAAGTGTTTTGTCTTGATGGAGCATCAAAACAACAGAAACCTGGAAGAATTGCAAACATATACACACGAACAATGGTGTATCTAAACGTTGGTATCCTATGAACACACAGGACGTGAGATAGCGACTTTTATCCAATACTGTTGGGAACTATGATATCCACGTTAAGCATAGGACAGATCATCTGAATGGGAAGGAGGTAAGGAAGAAAAGACGTCCCCAAGGGCTCTTGAGACCACCGGAACTTTGGGGATCCATGAGTAAGATTGTGTCTCTGAGGACAATAAGGTATGTTCTTTACAGCAGCAGACCTATCTTTGTCTATCGCAGGTCATGAGCTCGAGTCCAAATCCAGTTGTAATTTATGGAAGAGACATCAAAACCTATCCTGGGCAATTATGATCACGAAGTTATGAAAACGGGAAGATATCACTTTCAAATTGGAAATATAGCAATACCCTAAAGGTTGGAAAACACAACACACTCACGAACTAGCAATGAATACAAGAAAGAAAATCGAAAGGAAAAACAGAAAGAGCCATGAACAAAAAATGTCAAGAAACGTATGGGATGATGCCAAAACCTTTTATTGCGAAACCATATAGGGATAAATGCATGCATCCAAAATTTAAAAACACCGATAAAGAAAGCCACCTAACTGGACGTTTGAAGGAACCGAATGAAGAAAAACCGAACACCAGAGTTAACAGAAAAATAGAAATCATACATGTGATTATCAAATTAAGGAAATACAAACAAGCCAATAGTAAAAAAAAAACAGGAGATCTCACACTTCAGTTTTGAAAACACGAACAAACTGCAGAAGCCATTACTGGAAAAATCAGGGAGAGAAGCACCCAACTGACAGTATGGAACCACATGACAACATGTCAAAGGAAAAAAGAATAACCTAAGAGCCACATCCACACATTTATGCTAGCAAATCCAAGAACTGCGAGAAAAGTATAAATTCCCAGACACATAGAAACTCCCAAGGTCAGGAAACATACAAAATCTCAGCTCTCTAGTAGTGACTGAAGCGTTTTGAAGCAGTAAATGCCAACACCTGCCAACACACAGAATGCCAGGTCCAAGCATTCTCCTGGGCCACACTTCTAGGTATTTAGCGAAGGAATTGTCATTTCCTCTCAAGGATTCCAGAGATGGAAGTGGCGGGTAGACCTCTAATTCACAAGAATAAAAACCCCAATTCAGACAAGGACATTTTAGGAAACCAATCCCATGTCATTTCAATAAAGAAAGATAATAAAAAATATCATTCTTTCCTTTTCTACCTGTGAATACCTTTGGTTTTGAAGAGGGCCAGATTGTTTTTCCTCTGAATTTATGTTGTTGTTGTGATGCTGTTCTGTTGAGAATGCCTGCCTATCACCCAACATCCGTTTTGGACAGAGTATTCATGGATGCTTAGTTAGTTGCAGTGTACGTCCAAGTGCTCCTCCCTAATAATGCCCACAACTCCTGAACACCCATTAGGCAGTTCTCATTTCTGAAACCCTCAGCTTGGTTCTCAAATTCCTGAGTCACTCCTGGTGGGGTCTCCATTTCTGACTTCTTCCCCTTCAGTTTTCCCTTCCTTTACTAAGGACCAAGGTATTCCTCCAGAGGCACTTATTGTGGGAACCATATGATATTTCCCTTTGTCTGCTTGCCTTTCATTTCCATCAGCCAGGGCATGGGACATTCATGTCAAGGCATGTTCCAGGGGTTCATTCACTTTGACTGCTGAGGAAATAGTGTGGTGCTGAAATGGACTCAAACTTCCTAATCCACTAGACCCCTACCAGGGCATGCGGCTCACTCCAGAGGTCTGCTCGAATGGGCCTTGCAAGTCGTCGGTATAGGCCGTCCCATTCCTTTTGACTAAAGAGACTTGGTCAACATGTCTATACCCGTTACCACAACAAGTACCAGTTAAATAATGATGACAATGGTGCGGTCCAAGCCTCTTCCTTAAGTGTTAGCTCTGATGCAGAATATCACTCTCCTCGAAGACTTTGCAAAGGTTTTAAGTGAAAGCCAGGTAGACGGGAGGCCTAATCCCTTAGCCGCGTGTCAGAACACTAGGAGCCGAGGCCACAGACGGCACCATATATCGATGCCCCATGCCCTCATTTTTTTCCTCGAAAAGGGACTTCCTTCCCTTAGTCATCACTGAACAAGGAAAAAGACGCTGACAAAGTACGCTATCAACCACAGGATGACAAAACCCACGGAGAGCTGCTCATACCCGCGAGGCCTCACTGTTTCTTTAGATCTCTAGAAATTGTAGTGGAAATAGGACACCCTTGCCGTCTCTGGGGATGTTTTGGCCCAAAGGAAGGTAATACACTGAATGTCATTTTCTTTCCTCTTTTTCTCTAGAAAGGGGAAGTGGGACATAACCCCTTAGGACAACCTGATTTCTTTCTTGAATCAGGTTCAGAGGGCTTTTGTTCTGACTTTCTTGGGGCTTCCTACCTAAAGTCATAAGAACACACCAAGGTCATGGCAGATGGACAGCTGCTTCAGTGAAGCCAGCATCTTGATTGTCACAAAAGCTTTGAGGTCATAGCAACCACTCCTCATCAATTCAATTCACGCCTAATCGCTACAACTGGCTGGAGTAGTCGTGGGTGGTACAAGAAAACCCCAAGCCGTCCCAAACTTTTGGGAGCCATGTGGGTATCTCACCAAGGCAGTTTGAGAACCGAGTCGGTGTCACCACCTTCTCCATGGGCCCAATTCGTAGTGTTCGGTCCGTGATTGTCAGCACCAGCCCTATGGACTCCAGAGAAACGCAAGCATCCCTCATTCCATCTGAGCCAGGACAGGCCAAGAAACAATCAGCCTGGAAGGATAGTCCACAAGGAGGGGAAATCCTAGCCATGCACAATGGTTGAGGCCCTCCCACCCAATATCGGGAGTCCTGAACATTATAGGGACAACAAGGAAAACTCAAAAGTGAACCCCCGCAACCGTGCCAAAGACATGTCTGGAGTCTTCACAGCGAGGAACGAGTACCTCGAGGCGTCCTCCAGAAACGGTGCCAACAAGGCCTCCGAATCTTCAAAATGACCATGCATCTAAGTAAGGCAGACTCTCTACACCCTAGAACCTTAGATCTAGGAAGGACTCATGTACTTAGAGTCCACAGGAGCCAACGTAGAGTATGTTGGAATGCACCCATAGCCCAATTGAAGCCAACTCAAAACTCTTTTGGTGGCCCATTTCTGGAAGACAACTTTGTATGTCTATAGGGACAATTTGAAGAGGATTCGAATGTGGGGGGAGAACCTGGAGCAGCTAACCCTCTGCGGAACTGCATGGAGATGTGACAGCAAAAGCGTATCATTCACCCTCTCATTACCATCCTCCAAATGGTTTCATGTGATTAAGCAAACAGTGACTCTTGTGTAAGAACGGCACATGTTTCCCTTGGAGCCCCAAGATGATTGCACAATGTGTCCAACAAGGGTTCAGTACAGTGCGACAGACGTGGAATCGCAGGTTGGTGAGAGATCCAGGAAGAAGAAAGAGCAGAGAATGAATGAGGGAGCTCTGAGAGAAGGTCGGGCATTTTAGGAGGTGGATGTTTTTGTACCTGGCTGCCCCTCATATGAACTTCGGTCCAAACTCAATAAAATATCTTCAGGCCCCAGTCAATTATTGGCCGCTTGTTGTCTTTGTATCTGTCCAACGATGCGGCAGGCACAGTTGGACAAAGAGGCAGAAAGTTCCCAATCAGGGGGTG